>NW_005187609.1:420744-427670 GCF_000239375.1 Pundamilia nyererei
TTCAATTTTAAATCAATTTCAATTTATTTAAACAGCGCCAAATCACAACAACAGTCACCTTGAGGTGCTTTATATTGTAAGTTAGTTATATAATGTTATATATGTAAGTTATATTGTAACCCAACTATCAGACGACCACCTATGAGCAAACACTTTGGCAACAGTGGGAAGGGAAAACTGCCTTTTAACAGGAAGTTGGGGGGTGAGGGGAGGGAGACAAGACAAAAGGCATGTTGTGGAAGAAAGCCAGAGATGAATAATAACTCATAATTAAATTCCCCTTCACTCACTGTATATAAACACACAGTGAGTGAAGGGGTGAGAGAAGGAGAAACACTCAGTGCATCATGGGAAGCCCCCAGAAACCCAAGTATACTGAAGCATAACTAAGGAAGGATTGAAGGTCACCTGATCCTCATGTGTATATAGCCCTAATTATAAGCTTTGTGACAAAGGAATGTCTTCAGCCTAATCTTAAAAGTAGAGAGGGTATCTGTCTCTAGAAACCAATTTTAATTGTTGGGTTCTTTTCTTTATGGTCTACCTTTCAATAAGGAGATAAGAAGACTGTTGTTGTGATTTGGCTTTGTATAAATAAAAATGAATTTAATTGAATTATGTCCAGCTGTGATGAGTCAACTGCATGAAGGATGCACTGGGATCACCCGGTGGCATCTAGAGCCACCCATTTAAGTTCAAGGTAGTCCGTAGGCCAGGGGCATCGATTGCCGTGGCTGTGGAGGTGGGAGGGGTGTGTGTGGAATAGGGAGCAGGGGGTGTAAGGTCAGCCGGATGGCTCTCCAGCTTAAGTTAGGGTGATGGGGGTATGTGGCGGGGTGTGGTCTGCGACTCTGCTTCAGAGAAGGGGTGGTGCAGTGAGTTCAAGGGGGCAGTGCCAAGGAGGCTGGCAGGGCAGCTGGGACCAGAGAGTGGAGAGCTAAGCACCAACAAGGTTGTTGGTGCGCTCCACAAGGAATTGTAGACATTGTAAATAAATTGCCACTGTCCTTGCAATATTGTGTGATCATTTGGTCATACTTGCAAAGTGTAAATATCTAGAGATAAGATGGGATACATTGCTGTGTCAGACAGAAAGACAGTTCCAATGATTTAATTAGAGAAATAATCACTAAAATATTAGAAAAATGATGTTGTCCTGATAGCCATTATTTATTTTTTCTCTGAGCCCCTACATTCACCCCCGACTCTGCTCATTTTCTGTCTCCCAGCCCAATTCCGCTATCCTTCTGTCCTTCACACATTCTCTGTATTCTCCTTTCCCACAGCCTTGAGTCTATGTGACCCCTGGTGTGTCTATTGTTCAAAAAGTGGGGCAAGATGGACCAGCCATCTCCTTATTGAACCAGTAGTTGGGAAAATGAGGCCATGCTTAATGCCAGTTATTGTGTGTGTGTGTGTGTGTGTGTGTGTGTGTGTGTGTGTGTGTGTGTGAGAGAGAGAGAGGGAGAGAGAGAGAGAGAGGGCGCATGAGCAGGCAATGAACGATATGCTGTTTAATTCTAATCCTATAAGGATATCCTGTCTATTAAAGGATTATGGGTAGAAAACATATGCACTGTCGCATAATCACAACATAACAGTCTGTAATGACATAACTATAGAATAATCTCTTAATAATATTTTAATAGTGAACTGCAATCAGTGTGAAATGTTCTCCATGTAGTAACTGAACATTACTACATAGAGAAAAATATCTAAGAATAACTAAAATAACTAAAAATAACTAAAGTATCTTGAATAAGATTGGCTTGGGTTGAGAGGACAAAGACAGTACAAAGGCATGCTTTGGAAGAGAGCCAGAGATGAATAAAAACTAATGATTAAATGGAGAGAGGTGTATGAACAGAGAGTGAGTGAAAAGAAGTGAATGAAGAAGAAACTCTACACAGTACATTACGGGAAGCTCCCAGCAGCCTAGACCTATTGCAGCATAACAAAGGGAGAATTCAGGGTCACCTGATTCAGTCCTAACTATATGTTTTGTCAAAAAGGAGAGTTAAGCTGAAGGTGATTCTACAGAAGAAGGGCCTGAAAGCTGAAGCTCTCCCTCCCAGTCTACTTTTAAATACTCTGGGAACCACGAGTAAGCCCGCAGTCTGAGAGAGGAGTGCTCTAGTGGGCCGATAAAGTACTATGAGGTCTTTAAGATAAGATGGGGCCTGATTATTGAAGACTTTGTACATGAGGAGCAGGATTTTAAATTCAAATTCTGGATTTAACTGGGAACCAATGAAGAGCAGCCAAAACAAACACAGATATGAGTCAACTGTCAAAGGTCATAAGAAGATCAATGCTGTTTCTGTACTGTACTCTCCTTTCTAAAAGGAAAAAAGGACGGTTAGCGATAGAGGCCTATATTTAGCGAAAACAGGGGGTCAAGAGATGGATTTTTAAATAGAGGCCTAATTGCTGCCACCTTAAACATTTGTGGTATGTATCCCAATAATAGATACATTGATCAGATTGCAGCATTAATCAATCATAGGACTTCTTTGAGCAGTTTTATCGGAATGGTGTCTAAGAGAGACACTGGTGGTTTGGAAGAAGTGATTACTGAAGTTGAAGTAGACATATATGCATATAGAGTGTGTATACACATGCAGTGGACCCAGGGGTGGGTCCATTTCATACATACTGTAATAGAAGAGTTACAGCTCTTTTTAATTTTGAATACTTAATCAGTGTTGCAAGAATAATGTGATAGTAATATCCTTGGATTAGCGTTATAAACAGAAGGCACAAGGATTTTTGCAGGATTATATCCCAAATGAAGGTCATTGTCTGTAAAGACAACTATCAAGCAAATCTTTACCAACTTAAAAAGCCTGAAAACAACATCAAGTTAGTGTAAGAAAATCCTTCACGTCAGTCAGCCTGTGTACATTTATGCTACACACACACACACACACATATATATATATATATATATCGCACACATTGGCACAATTGGCGTTTTATACCTCCTGAGCTACAACCACCCTGGTGTGTGCAATGGGTAGGATCATTTATGCACGTGCGGTGGCATACCATCTTTGGAATTTGGACTAATTTCCTGGCTTAGAGCATTTTTTGTTCAACAATAAATGTATGTGAAAGATCCTAAGAAATAAGTCTTCAGTTGTGTGGTATCAGCTATTGGATCCACTAAAGAGCTTTTGTCTCAACTATGACTGTACATGTCTGTGTAGGTTCTCAGCCATCCAGGTCATGGTAGTCTAAGGAGCATAAAAAGAAAGCAACTAGATTTCTTTAAATTTCTTGACGACATTTCACCTCTCATCCAAGAGACTTCTTCAGTTCTAACACCAAATGGTGGAGAGTCCCAGGCATTTAACTAGTTATGTGCCTAATCACATGAGTCAAGGTGTTTGGGTCATTGCCACTTGAGTTTTGCGGTAAAACCAGTGTGAGACTTGAAAAACATTGAACAGAAGGGGTTGAAGTTAAGAAGCTTCTTGGATGAAAAGTGAAACGTTTTCAAGAAATTCCCTTAGATTATGACTGTACATGGTTCCTGACCTTAAATACATCTTTTAAGTAGGTTTTCATTAAAAACTGGCTGAGACTAAAGCTGAATTAAAATCAGATGTCAGTATATGTTATCAATATTATTAGGCATAGTAACTTGTTCTGGTGCTCCTAGTGGCCCCAGAACACCACCATCAATTTAGCTTTGAAATGTTCTTTTAAAAACTCTTTTAATATCAAACCAGCTGCTAATAGAAACACCAAGACATGGTGCTACACAAATACATTGGAGGTAGTGGGTAGTGGCTTGCTCCTACTTTGTCTGCATCATGTAGGCATTAGATCCATTTAATAAAACAGGATAACTGACTGTGGGATGAAATGGTGAAATCTTTCCTGTTTTCTATCTGAATAGAGATCTGTCCTGTGGTATCTGCCCACCTGTTTTTATGATTATTGCTTTGTCCATTTGATCTTTCTAGGCCTCCTATCCCATTTGAATAACTGTAAAGGATTCACAAATCACTTAAGATGATGATTGGCCATAAAATGAAAAGTGGTCAAAGGTTATTTAGGGTGACTGGTTCAAGGGTTCCAGAGAAGATGCTGGTATTTAACAACCTTTGGGGATAACAATCATAATAATATTTATGTAGTTCTAAAAGCATTTGTCAAAGACCTTTTTAATAATCATTAAAACCTTTTTCATTTAAAAGCTTTTCTGAATTATTAATCACAGAAATCTATGATAAAGTATAAAAAACAAATCGTGCAACAAAAAAAGGAGGAGTCCACTGTGGGCGTGGTTTGTGGCTCATCTGCAGGGGTGGAGTGGACCAGTAGATTCAGAGGTGAACTGGCTGCTCCAGTTTGCATGCCAAATATCCATGGGTATGATACTGCTGTCCAATGCATCCATTGGATGCATGTGTGATGAATAGAAAGCACAAAAGCATATAAGAAAGTACTTGTGTGAATGAAGAAAATAAGAATCAGACCATCTGCCATCACATTACTCCAGTGTTAGCAGCCTAGCATAGTATAAAGTATACTTTATACTGTGGCACTGTTCAAGTGACCTCAGGCAAACATCAACTGTAACAGTTTTTAAAACTAAGCTGAAGACATGTCTTTTCTGTCTTTTCTGTAAGCTTATGGAAACTGCTGATTTTTCTATTGGTTGCTGTTGGGTTAGTTCATGTAAACATTGTGAATGTATGTAGGAAGTTGGGTTCCTAAAATGTTCCTAAAATGTTTTAGGAACCTTTTTATTCTATTTTACTTTAGTGTGAATCACCTCAATTTTATATGTACTATAGAAGTCAAATTTATTGAATCAACACCAGTTCCTTTCATCTCCAGCTACTTGCAAAGGTGAAGCCATTCCTCTGTTTCAGAGACTTTGAGAGAGATATCCATCCCTTCATTTCATCTCGTCTCGACTTTTGGAATAGTAAGTCTGTCATCAGTTAGCCGACTGCTGCTGGTCCAAAACGCTCCAGCACGGTTACTAACTGGCACACACAAACGAAACCACATATCTCCCAAACTAACATTCTTACACTGGCTGCCAGTGAGTTTTTAAATTGATTTTAAGATTTAATTATCTAATGCTCCTAGCTGTCCCAAGGTCCAGATTAAAGCACTGAGGAGACCAGGCCTTTGCTGTGACTGCTTCTAAATTGTGGGACAAATTGCTCCTTCACATCAGGACCTCCCCAACATTGGACACTTTCAAGACCCATCTGAAAACCCACTTTTACTCTTTGGCTTTTAAATCAGAATGAGTTTGTACTGCTTTTATTTGTCTTATTTCTTACTCAAATCTTCCCATTTTATGCTTCTTTTCCTAAATAATATCAGGCATATTGTCTATATTATTATCTGTTTGGATGATCTTAAATGTACAGCATCTTGGTCAACAGTTGTTGTTTTAAATGTGCCATATAATTCATTTTGACTCTGACTACAAAAATGAATCATCATGAAGGTGTTTATCAGCTTGGTAAAATAAAACCTGGGTTTAACCGGGGCACATGAAAGGGAAGGTGTTTTGTGGCAGATGAACTGTACATAAAAATGTGCATGTTTTTAAAACACATAATGACTTGCTAACATGTGTCATTTCTTACAGGAAGAAAAAACCTTTGGATGTCAAAGAATCAAAAACTTGGAGAAACCTAGGTTAAAATAATGTAAAAATACCACAACAACTGGTCCCACATAAAAGTAAGTGCAGGTCGCGTTATCATTGCAGAAAGGATCAAATTACAGTTCAGCTGTGGATTTGTTTATTCTGTGATTTTTGAGGCCCCTTTTACTGATATATTCAACAAGTCAGCACAAAACATTTTGCAATCTGTGTGGTATTTCGGCAGGTTGAGCATCTTTTTGGAGGGAAAAGGGAGTGTGGAAGGAGGAGAGAGTAGAGCGAGCATTAAAATAATGTCAGGTGCGAGGGAGCGAAAACAGAGAGAAAGAGAAAACCAACCCAAGCAGCTGGTGTAATTACAGAGCGGCAAACACAGGGAGAATAAAGGGAGAGAAAAAACAAAAAAATGATATAAGATTGAATGCTGGGCTCCACCTCTTGCTGCCTCTGTGCAGCCCTCAACACCTGTCTACCAGCTGGACTAACTTCACTGGACCAGTTTGCTGTTTCTCTCTTAGTATTTTTAAACTTTTACATGCATTCTCTTAGAGTCCTGTATTTATGGCTCCAAGACTTATTCCCAGCACAACACAGCACATTACCTGGGCTGTAACATTAGCAGACCCTCAAAAGATTGGAATAAAAACCTTTTTCTTTTTTTCTTTTTTTTTAAATCTACAGCTTCTATAAACTATTACTGTCAGATGAATACAGGTTTTTATCATGAATATGGTATTTCAGATACCCTTCCGTTCTGGTAGAATATAACAAAGGATTTCCCCCTATTATTTCTTTCTTTCTTTTCTTTTTAAACACATCGTCACTGCAATGTCAAACACAAAGAAAGCTCAATAAACCAGGAATCCAGGATCAATCAGTGACGCCATTCCTGAGTTGCAGTTTCCAGAGGTTCCAGGTGTCGAGAGTGCCTACATGACTGAAACATGACCACTGCTCAAATCGGTTCATATGATGAAACATCACTGGCCCTAAGAATACTTAAAGAGAGATTTTTCATAGATTTTCCAGAGAGATAAAATGAGGAAGACTTGATGAAGCGGATATACTGGATCGCAGGTTGACCCAGGGCACTGCTCTGTGTCAGCGGTGGTCTTAAAATGTACTCCCAGTTTCTAGATGATACTTCCTTCAAGCAGTGGTACAGGAAGAAGCTCAGTCAACAGAAGTCAACATGATATACAGAACAAAGTTCCATCATATCTGCAGCCAACTACATTACACTACATTGCTCTCTCTCTCTCTCTCTCTCTCTCTCTCTCTCTCT
>NW_005187609.1:427790-444510 GCF_000239375.1 Pundamilia nyererei
ATATATATATATATTCATCTGTAAATTCTGCATGCTAATAATATCTAAACTTAAACTTTCCCTCTGCTCTACATGTTCAGGTTTCAGATGTGGTCATTATGCTATCAGGGAATATACAAGTATAGGCTAAAATTGTGTTTGCAGTGGATCAAATACTTGTTAAGATTGATTCATTTGACCCCTTTAAAAGTCACTAATAAAGGCTTTGGAGCGGCACTCGTTTTGCTCTGCTTTTACCCACATGGGGGCAGCAGAGCATTTTGTAAAGACGACTAAACGTGATCAATTGTTAATGTTATTAAGGTGTTTATAGGAAACAGAAAAGGTTAATAAAATGAATAAATTGGATATTTGTATTTTTTTCTGTAGTAAGTAATCTCCAGCAAAGGTTTTGAAAAGCGTTTTCTCTCCTTTTAGGTGACTGTTGTTCACAGTCCAACAAAACACATGGACCCTGATGTTCACATATAGCACAAGGTCTACATATTATAGATTATAGATAGATTATTGATGGATGATGGTATGCCGTGAAAATGTCTGATGCAATTGAGAAATGATTTTAGAGATTATATCAAGTTATATGTAACATTTGTTCCTCGCGTGATATAAAATATTTAAATACGTTTAGACAGACAAATCAATCAGCAGAGATAAAAACATACACAGCTCCAAGGACCGAGTTCATTTACTATATCTACCAATAGGTGTCACACTCGCCACACGATGCCGAACAGCCTTATGATTACGTTTGGTCAGGTGTTACAATCGGCGGCTCGTTGGTCTAGGGGTATGATTCTCGCTTTGGGTGCGAGAGGTCCCGGGTTCAAATCCCGGACGAGCCCTCTTTTCTTTTTATTTGTACATTTCCTTGTTTCTTCAGAAAAGCAGTGACTGGAAGCAATTACTGCATGATTTTTCTTTTCTAACATCTACATGTTAGAGCAAGTTATACATTTCTTTCCATGATTTCTTTTAAAGCATTGTGACCGTATGTGATTTAGTGGTTGCCTTGTTATAGCTGAACTCCTCAGCAGCTCAGAGAGACACAGTGTTCTGGTTCCTCTGACTGTATCTACCTCCAAAGAGCTTTAAAGGATATGCAGAGGTAAAAAAGCCCACATGGGCTTTGCATTTGTTGTACTGTATGTAGTTTCTGTGTGCTTCTGTTTTGTATTTCCCATTAACCAAACCTTAGATGGTTTCCCCTCCCTGATTCTGGTTCTGCCACATTGCCTTCCTGTTGTACAGAAGATCTTGTTTCCCACCTTCTGCATCTGAATGTTGGGATGCTCTCCAAAACTGAAGGGTCTTCACCTCATATAAAGCAACTGCGACTGTTGTAAATTATATAAATAAAATTGAACTGAAGTGAACTGAATAACCTCAGACAAAACTTTCCTTAAAATAAAACCTTTATTATATAAAAATGCTTTTGATACAAAAAATGTCACAAGGGTAAATTACGCAAAGCATTCTTAGCAGAGACAACAAGTACAGGGTTTTACTGACACAGTGGTTTGAGGCAGGGCCTATAGCCCTCAACATAAATGTGTTGTGCTGCTAAAAAAGCACCCAACTTCAGCTACCTAAGCTGGAAATCTATTTTAGCTGTAATGTCACCTGACTGGAGATAATTTAATCAGGCAACAGGAACAAAGCTTACTCCAAGACCATGCGATTCCTGACCTTTACAAAGTGCTGCCAAACTGCACTTCCCTCTAACTCATCTAACACAGGTGAACTTCTTCCAGGCACAAAGGGGCAACAAAGGACACTTTCACCTTGATGACTGCTAAAAGAAGCACTTTTCTGACCCACTATCTGTCTTTAAACTTGAAAATGGTTAATTCTCGTGCCAATCTATAGTCTTTACGGTAACAGTGCCAAATATTCCTATAGGGAGTGAATAAAGTTGTGCCCTCTGGATCAACATGAAATATCGTTGGAGAAAATTCTTTCTTTGAAGCAGGACACAACCAAATTAAAACAGGTCATTCGTAAGTTTAAAATTGTTCATTCTTTTAGGAGCATGATCACCAGCTGTTACTACGACATCAATTTCTTGTATGTAACGAGCAAAGATTAATGGGTCAGCAAAGTCTCGAGATTTCATCCTCAGTGGACTACTAATAGACAACTTCTTCAAAATCTCTCCAGTAGTTATTACCTTACAAAATGTGGCAAAGCTCAGAGGCCAGAAAGTTTGTCTAACCTGAGGCAACTGCTACCTTTGGTTTAATTTAATCCAATTTAATTACATTTTATTTATACAGTTCCATATTAAAGCAACAGTTGCCTCGAGGTGCTCGGGATTACTCAGGATGCTTCAAACTGTGTGTGTTAGACTCACAGCATCTAAACCATCCTTCAAGCTCAGGTTATGCAGTGATGAGTTCATTGTACGAAAACCCGCAAAAGACTTTGTGGAGAGATCAGGGAAGAGTCATCTGAAGCATGGAGGTTTTCAACCTTTTAACCTCCTTCCAAAAATAACTCCTTCAAACCAAACATTTCAACTGACACAGAGACATACATAATGATCTACATACAAAGTACAAAGAACAAACATGGCTATAAGAATAATTTGCTATTAACTGTAAAGTAGCTTCACGATCTACTGTCAGTATAAGAGTGGCAATTTTGGCCTTTCTGTGTAATGATAGTAACTGATATCGTATGTACACAATAGCAGCAAACATATTTTTGGTAAACAGGATGATGAGAATACAGAAAAAGTGATGGAAGAGGTTCTTAGTTACACCAAAAAGCATTAATTTCTCATAACTCAATCACTGACTTCATTACACATATTTACAATAGCTTTACATGTTGGCATTCGTCTGGTGTTTGCAGGCAGGCGGTGACTTTACTCAATGAAGAGACTGTTAGCAGTCGCTTTGTTGACTGGAGAAGGCTCTACTTCTTCACAAGGCACAGGGCTCAGCTATGGAGGATTGAAAGTTTGGAATGGAGGAACACAATGTGGGAAAAGAAGCAGACTTGACCTCTGTGATCATCCACTCTGTCACTTTTTAGTGTACATATTATAAATCGGCCATCAGATTTTTGCAATTCACCTAGCAAGCCTTCACATGCCTGTATGCTCCTGTATATTCATTCATCCTTCATTCACACACTCACTCACTCCACTGTCCTTTGTTTTCTGTCAAGCTGTGGATCACCCACTATGAATAAAGTATGAAAAACATTTCCATTATTTGTTGTTTGTTTTTTTTGTTTTGTTCATGTGATTTTTAACACTACAGTATATACAGTCCTGCTGACACAGATGCTGTGAGGAAGGACAAGACAGATCTGTGAAGATTGGGGGAGATGAGGTGGTGGTCTTTTGGATGCACTGGATCTGTAGTTTTCACACTCAGTGAGGTCACTGCATGCTGAAGAGGAAGTAGCATGAGAAATCAGGATCCTTTTTGGACTGATGGAAACCCAAAACCGGCCCAGCACAGGAAGGTTTCTTCATTCCATGGAATGAAAGTTAAAGAGGGAATGCCCTGAGGCATGGCAGGGACAGCCTTGAACCTTCAACCTGTTCCATGAGAGTGAATGTTCAAGCAGGGCATTTGGAAGATTAGACAATGGCCACCCTGAGAACTCCTGGATGACTGGAATGATAAAAGGACCAATAAGGCACTTGAGCCTAATCAGCTGATATGAAGCTCTCGTAGCTAGCTGACTTCATCCCTTTCTTTCTCACAGGGGTCCCAGGCTGTTGAGGGTCATGAAGAGTCAGTGCAGGGAGAGGGAGGAGGGGGACATAGGTGGAAGTAGGACCGCTCTGTAGAAGGGGATGGAGGGCAGCTTTCCTCAGCTGACATGTACTGGGATCGGGGCGTGGGGGGTGGAGGGTATGGGTCAGAGTCTGAGTTGAGGTCCATGTAGTACTTGTGTTTGGTTTGGCTGCCATGGCCAGAGCCCTTCCAGCGACCCACTGACAGCCCCAGCCCAGCCGGCGGGTGGTGGGGAGTGTAGTCGCTGTCGCAAACATCGGTACTGCAGGGAGTGGTAGGTGGGACGGTGCCACGGACCGGGTTATAGGGTCTGAAGGAGAGATGACACAAACTTAGTTTTCATTGCAGTTTACATACAATTAATCTTTGTTTACATCATAATAACCGAAAAAAGTTAAAAAAAAAAAGATCGCAAAATCAACAGCAGGAGATGTGAACGTCTCCTGCTGAGGAGGAAGTCCAAAGCCCAGTAAAATAATTACAGTGTCATAAAGTTTGCAAGTGTCTGGTAAACACACACATGACAGACACTTGCATCTCTGGCATGTGTGTGCTTGGAGATAGGCAATGATAAGACTGTATGACCTATATGATCTGGTGGTAGATGGACTGTTGGAAGAGTAGAAGATCTCTGTGTTGTAGAGAGAGCGGTCAGTGGCTGGAGAGGGAGGAGGATTCAGGATCTACAAAACAGAACAAAAATCTGTAAGTAAACCGGAAAGTAAACCATAAACAGCCTGTGCACTGTGTGTGTGTGTGTACCTGAGGATAGAAGGCTCCCTTTGTAGATGAAGAGCTGCTGGATGAAGCTCCAGTCACATGATTTCTATCATAAAGAGGAGCTCCACTGCTGCTGCTGCCCATCAGACTGACAGAACTCATCATGGACTTCCCACAGGAGATACCTGCACACAATAGTTGACAGGTATTATTAACACCTGTGCTGATAAGTAGCAGTGTAACCATAGCACTGCTGCTGTGTGCTCCAGCTTACCTTGATAGGTACCATGCTGAGAACCGCTGGGGGTGATGAAGTTGAGAGGTACATGGGGTGTCCCGCTGATGTACTCATGTGGAAAAGTCCCACTGGGGCCTTTGTATCGTCGACACACCACACGCTGGCAGACAAAATAAGCTCCCCCGATGATGAAGACGAGCAGGATGATGGCAATAACTGGGCCGATAGTGTTGGGCCCAGTGCTAGGGATGCCACTGGAGGGAGGTGACACATGCTCTGAACATGGACAAGAAAAAAAGAATACAGAGTGTAAGACGGGAAGTTTACCAGAGAATATACAGCCATGTTTCTGCAGTTTGAATATCTCAGTGTTTTTACCGCAGGCGAGCTCATCTGATCCATCAGGACAGTCGGAGTAATTGTCACACTGTTGTTTCTTTGTGATACATTGATTGTCACCACAGCGGAACTGGTTGGGAGGGCAGATAGCTGGAGTAGAAGAGGAAACGTAGCAAGATGTTTCAATGGCATTTTTTTGTTTAAAAAAACAATAAAACCAAAAGCTGTCGCATTTATGTACATTTTATACGCAACAGGAAGAAGAACGATAGAAAATTATATGCCAGTGATTGGAAATTTTCTTTGTTTAGACCGAGCATGGGGGGAACTGTTACTGAATGCAACACAAATATGAGGTAGACAAGATAGCAGAACACATACGTGGAACCTCTGCAAATATTTCTGTTGCAAACAGGCAAATCCAGCCATAGCAGTGGAGAATCAACAAAAGAAGGGTGACGTTTCAAAAAGTAGGTGGGTTGGTTTTGTGACTAAGGAGACCCAGGGAAGATGCTCTTTATATATTCTATGAATGATCAGATCGATGAAAATAAACACACTGAGAGCTCCAAGACAGGCACGAACAGTGTCGCTGACTTATTGTTTTTATCTATGCAACTGAAATTTAAGCAGTTTAAAAAACCGCAGACATCTTTAAGCGGCAGTTGTGAGCCTGTATGAAAATGTGAAAAATGGCTGTTTGGTGCTGGCGCTACTCATTAGACCAAACACAACAATGCAAGACTACAAGGAGTCACTTTAGTAACTGGCTGTTTTTGTTGGTCAGGCTTCTGTGGCTGTAAATACAATAGTCTTCTATTCTCCCTGTAGTTTAATTTAAACACAATCTGCATTAAGAGGAGCCAATAATGCTCCAAGCAAGCACTTGGCAAGAATGGTAAGGAAAAACTCTTAACAGGAAGAAACCTCCAGCTCAACCAGGCTCACACATGGAGAGCCAACTGATTTGAACAGTTGGGGGTGAGGTTAAAGAGAAGACAGCAGAGGGAGGTAAGGTCACAAGATCCAGCCCTAACTATATACTCTATCAAAAAGGACGTTTTTATAAAACAGTTTTTGAAAAGCAGAAACTTTTTAGAAAGAAGTGCACTACTGGGTCAGTACAGTCCTATGGGTTCTTTAACATGATAACTATATACACTGATAGAGCTTTAGAGGACGTAGAGAGGATGATTTTTAACCCCACAACAATTCTGGTCCTAATGAGGAAAAAATGACTTAGAAACTTCGTATAAAGAGTATTTATACATTTCATAACTGTAAGGGTTTATCTTACAATAGAAAGTGCTTCGAGGCAACTGCTGTTTTGATTTGGTGCTATGACTCATAGGTAAACTCAGGCTATTATTTGTTTAGTAGAAATATCAAGCATCCTAAAGAACACTGAAAGTAAAACCTAACTTATCAGTCACAAAACTTCCATGCATAATGCTGCAAACATCTGTGCCTGAGTTGAGCGTGTAAACCTACTTTCACAGTCCTGCTCATCAGAGTGATCAGCACAGTCCAATTCACCATTGCAGCGTCTTTGAGCATCAATGCAGCCTCCTTTGTCACATCGGAACTGATATGTAGAACAGATGGGACAGTTGTCTTCATCACTGCCATCTTCACATTCTGGAAAGCCGTCGCAACGCCAGGCCATAGGAATGCAATCAATCTCCCCTGTGGAGCAGGTGAATTGCTCTGTTGAGCAGGTAGGCGGCTCTGAGAAAAAACAGAGAAGACAACATATAAGGAAGAGAATGAAGCACAGAGACAAGTCACAATTATCTGTGGAAAGGAGAAGCACTGAACTTTAGATTAGACCCTTCAGACTAAGAGGGACAAAACCTAAACAACAGGAGTGAACATGCATGCAAATGTATATACAGTGTATGTACAGTGTGTCATTAGACATTTAAACATTCCTATAAATAACCTCTGTCACTGTTAGAGTAATTACAACCAGCATTGCTTCCTCTCTGCTGCCTGTATTAATCTGTTGTGCAACAGTATAACTAAAACACAAAGAGTTCTTGAATTGGAGTTTTAGAAGAAAAAGCCTTGAATGTCCTTGTACTTCTGAAACTCAATCAGATATGCAGGTCGGACATGTCTGCTTCTCTGAATTCTCCACCCAGAAATGAAAAGGCACCTGAGTGCTGTTACTGTGTTGCTCACCTCCACAGTGCAGCAGGTCCTGCAGCAACACCAGGTGCATGGGACAGGAGCAGCGAGGTGTTCCATCACCCTTAGCAATGCAGATGTGAGAACAGCCCCCATTGTCACGAGAACATGGGTGGGACGCTGTAGAAAGAAAAACAGCCATTGATACAAAGGCCAAACCATAAAGCCACACTAATATAGCTAATAGTTCTGTGGGAAAGATCTGTACCAAACTCCTGTGGGTCGATCTCTTCCACAGCGTGGATGGAGGTAAGGTATGATATCCGTCCCTGTATGCGTGTGCGCCCATCTCCAGTAAGTTTGTCCACCCTTTCAATCATCTGCTGCTGACGGTCAATCCAGTACAGATGGTCACCCAGCACTGTCAGCCCCATAGGCTGGAGAATGTTTGAGTCCTGTAGGACAATGCGATTTGCTCCTGGGATAGATGCAATGACATAATAAGAACAAGAAAATAGTTTTTCCTGGTGATGATAATTGAGAGTTTGTAAAATCCAACAACCCTACGTTGTTTTTTCCTCACTTCTCTAAATAAAAATATTGATTAACGACAACTCATCGCCACCAAACTAAATGTGTCAGTGTCTCTGGTGGACAACCTCAGGGATGGGAACAGTAAGCTTGGAGTAATAACCACTTATGTGATATATTTGAACAATGTAAATGAAACCTATGCATAAGTTCAATAAGGAACATCTGTAATCATTCATCTGCCTGCTTTCCTGGGTGTTCATCTGCTTTTCTGTTGTAAACACAACTACTGCATTCCCACGCCGTCAATCACAATACTGACAACATTACTCTACTCGCCCGCCTTGTGTGAGCCAATGGCGCATGGTTTAAATCTGTGCTCTCCCTCATTCTCCCTTTCTGACTTTTCGTGCATCCCCATCTGCACCTCAGACACCTCAGCCAGCGCACTATCCAAGCCTCAGTCTTCATCTTCACCACCACCAGCGTCTACACTCCAAGGGGCCCTGTCCTAAATCTGATCATCACTGGGATTTTGTTTTGCCATGATGGGTCATCTGGGTCTAATTGCCAAATACATGAATTTCTCTATCTCAATAAATCTTGTTCACTACTTCCAAATGATCTCTCCTTGTTTCATATTTGTTCATATTTCTATTTTATTTTCAATATTTACTGTGAGGCAATATTTGAGTCATATTCTGGCACTGTTCTTTGTTTTATCCAAATGTGTATGAAAACATTTCTTTCATATAAATTACTTCTTTTTATGGTGACTCACCTGTCAGGTCACTGCTCTCAATGCGTTTAAGGTCGGCATCAACCCAGAATAGTTTTCCCAGCTTATTGTCGAGTGCCAGAGCTACTGGTCTGATGAGACCAGTGGTGAACAAAGACTCCCTCTCTGTCCCATCCAAACTGGCACCTTCAATCTTAGCTGAGCGCTCCTGCACTGTGGTGAAATACATGTACCTGTAGAAGTGGACATGTGTCAGCAGGGTACAACTCAAGTTTATTAATAAAGCACCTTTGACGGACCTGAAGTCTCAAAGCACTATATAGCAAAATAAATAAAAAATAGGGATAATCACAATAAATTGTAATAAAAATAGTTAATACTGATATAAAAACAAGGTTAAACAGAATAAAATAGAATAAAAGAAAACTGATCATTTAAAACAGTTAAAATGAATTTAAGCAGTGTACAGAGGAAGCTAAATAAAGTTGGAGTTGGAAACTCGTCCAACTTCCAAAGTGCTAAAGACTGAAAGACTCTATTCCCTCACTCTTCATTGTCATACAAGGAAAAGCCAATTGATTCTGAGCTTGCAACTGAAGACTGCGAGCAGCATTGTGTTGGAAGGAAATGTAAGAGTGGACTTAGTAAAAAGTGGCAGAATTCTGCCCATGGCATTTTGTATAGCCAGGAGGTGAGAAAGAGGTGATTTATCTAAGCTGGTAAACAGAACCGCGGAGTTACAAATGCAAGAGCAATTTTCTCCTGTTCAACCAAAAAACTACAGCTCTCAATTTAGAAAATCTCCTTAATTGGAAAAGGAGTATGCAACAAATGTCACATGCAAGTCAAAGCCCAAAGAGGAACCAAATATTATATTACATTATATAACCAAAATTATGACTGGTGGACTTTCCTTGGCTGATTTGTGAATGTAGTTCGGGAAGAACAATAATCATGGTCTCCTGGTCTTTTAAAAACAAG
Source organism: Pundamilia nyererei (assembly GCF_000239375.1). Classification (NCBI taxonomy): domain Eukaryota; kingdom Metazoa; phylum Chordata; class Actinopteri; order Cichliformes; family Cichlidae; genus Pundamilia; species Pundamilia nyererei. The sequence goes on from NW_005187609.1 coordinate 437,221, forward strand.
ACTGAAAATGCCCCAAATCAGCAATTTGCATGATAAAACTCTGAATTGACTTTACAGAACTTTTTCTTAAAATTTGCTTATAAACAGCATGTTTGAAATAGCCTGCCAACAGAAATGGCATGAAAATGAGCATTTTTGAGTCACCATTTTCCTCTGTAACTGATGATTAAATGCAGAGAGGTGTACTGTCTATAATGGAAATGGTCCTAGCGTGGAAGCCTGTAGGACTCCATAATTAACGTGTGTGTTAAGAGGACTCTCATCTCTCAGGACTTTCATTCATTGTATTATGAAGCACTTTGTGATTTTCATCTGTGAAAAGCGCTACATAAATACATTTTACTTACTTACTCCATTTACATGGTGGAGTCTATTACATAGATATGATTAAAACCACTGAAGGACCGTTGACACCCACAGCATGCTCTACTCGCTGTAATAAATTATTATGGTCAACAGTACTGAACGCTGCCCTGAGGTTTATAGCAGGACAAGCACAGATGTACTGTGATGAGCTCTGAAACCTGACGGAAGCTCTTCAAATAAACTCTTTCTCTACAGATGATTAGTTAGCTCCTTTACAACCACTCTTTCAATCAGTTATGAGATAAAAACAATATTGGAGATTAGCTTATAATTAGTTAAGATAACTGTCAAGTGATGGCTTTTAACCCCTTAGCAGTCCTACAAATTTACAATTAGTCCCCTAAACCATCCAATGTACCGTGGGCGGTACGTCCGACTGCTAACAGGTTAAGTAAAGGTTTAACCTCTGCCAGCTAGAACCATCAATCTTCCCAACTGAGCTTAGTAGAGTCACTGTCACAAAAATGAGCTTACCCTTTCTCAGCATTGACCACAATGGCCCTTGGCTTGTCTGTGTCATCCTTGATGACCACGCCCACAGTGTGACCATCCATCCTCTTGACGTTGATGGTGTTGGTTGTCTCACAGGTCCAGTAGATGTTCCGACTATAGGCATCCAGGCTCAGGTCATGAAGCTGGTTGTCCACTGGTTGAGCAGTGCTGCTCACTATCATTGACGACTGAAAACAAACACAGTAAGGTCATAAGGTCAACATTTGACCTGTTCTGACATTCACTTTGAGTCACATGAAGCATGAAAATAATATAATAAAAAGGTCTTAATCATGATCCTATTCTCATTTCTAAGTCAATGTTTATTTATCCTTTTTTCCACAAAAACAGCCAATGGTGTCAAATGCTGTGAGTATGTGTTTTAAGAGGGTGATGTGGATGTACCATGGCCCCATCATCTCTGGCTCTGCGTATATTCTGTCGCCCATCGAGCCAGTAAACCAGTCGTTCCACCGGGTCATAGCTGACAGCTCGAACATTTCTCATTACATGGATAGGAAGGATGATGTCGGGACTCTGCTCTCCTAAAACCATTCTGCTGATACTAGCCTTTTGACTGAAGAGCAGGAAACTTGAAGGAGCTGCAGACAGAGAAACAACAGAGAGGGGTGTGGGATTTACAGGGTGAACAAATGTAGAGAAAGGGTGTGCCTGGTGAAAAGACTCCATGTTCTCTCTGGCAAAAGAAAGCCAAAGTTTTCTCACGCTCACGCACACACACACACACTAGAGGAGCTACACTCATGGGAAACAACTAAAGTATGTTGGCTTTCACAGTCTTTCTGTTGGCTGTTGAGAAAGAAGCGGCCGAGGTTTATCGTTTTACTTTCAGTCATTTCTGTTCCATTTGTCCTAACTGTAGACGCATAGTCGTATAACACCAGCAACTATTTTAATGATCATATTTTTCATTGACACTCTGTTCAAGCCACTAGCCTGCACTCTCTCTTACTTGTGTATATGTGTGATTCCCATCAGCTGTACTTACAGCTACAGTTTCGTCCATCTGGGTTCAAGGTGTAGTGGGAGGCACACCGGCACTGGGCACCAGCAGGAGTGGCCAGGCAGAGGTGGGCACAGTTGCCGTTGTTGTGTGTGCACTCATTAGTGCCATCCTGGCGAGAAGAGTGGAAGACCAGGATGTCTAGCATCAGCTCAAGCTGGCCCTGAGGAAACAGTGTGTTAAAGCTCAGCAGTTTCAGATGGAATATGAAAGGACCAACAACAAGTTAGCAGTGCCAAAAAACAAATACACTAGTTAAATGCACAACAGTAAAAATGAGATTACATTTCCTTATTAGGAATACAAAAAAATGTTATGGTCTTAAAATGAGCCGTGTCCAAGTATATGCAGGTCATTTGGAAAAAAAAACAAAACAACTGAGCACAAATTAGCAATCCAGTTGTTAAACATATGATTGAAACGTGGTATAATGTGGGAAAATATTTAAAAGAAATAGAAAGTATCTAGTGAGAAGATTTTAAAGTACAAACATGGAATAGAACAGAATAGAATATAATAGAACAGCTCTAAACATGAGGTTATTTGAGAAGGCTTGTGGATGTGGAAAGTGGACTGGCTTAGTTTGATGTAAACTGTGGCTTTGAATAAATGGGTCAGAGTGTTGTTTAGTTTCTTTTCATTCCAGTTGTTTGGTTCTTGTCTGTTTGTGTTGTCTTGGTTATATAATAAATTGTTATATTAGTGTAAAAAACTGAACACATTGTTTAGATAATTAAAGTGGTTTCATACCTGCAGCACCACAGTACGGTTGTATCCGCTGCGTTTGTCTGCACGTTCAATGCTACGCAGGTTAAAATCAGTCCAATAGATAAAATCGCGGTACTGTGTGAGACCAAAGGGATGAGGGAGGTCGTCTACTATGATCTCTCTCTGAAGGCCTGCAGAAGATATTGAATTGGGACAACACAGGAAAACTCATAAAAGCCCTAAAATCAATACTTTTTTCTTTTTGCTGTAAGAATTTCTTGTGTAAATTTACCAAGCAGCCTTATGGATTAGACAGGAAAAAACTAACAGACTATAAGACAAATTCTTTAGTTTGCAATGTGCCTAAGGGAATTACATACATATAATTGTATGTATGTATCTGTATATTGGTATTACACTCTCCACTGGCCCTGAAGATGAAGTGAAACTTTCTGTGCATATACAAAAGCATTTGACTCTGTGCAATATCCCACAAAGTCTGTAGCAGCCACTGGAATTCAGTGGCTGCCAACCAAAAAAAATTGTCTAGAAAAAGCTAGTGATTAATCTTTTGCTTTTAAAATTACTAACACATAAACAATTGTAAAGTTGTGTCCAGCAGGCTCTAAAAATACAATTCTGAATATGAGGAGGAAAACAAATTGATGAGTTGACCCATTCAACAAGTATTGGAAAATATGGTCATTTTCTTAATTCCTGGTCACTCCACAGTTCTGCCACTTTCGCCTTCTGTCTTTGCAAGTTTTCTAGTGAAGCACGGCCAAGTGTTTAGGACGAAACCCACACAGGCACAGTGCAAACATGCAAACTACACATAAAAAGGCCTTAGGTAACACTGATATTTAAACAAGGCATTTTCTTGGCAACTGTGCTACTTTGCTAGTTTCCCCCTGGTCTGCCCCACCCTCAACACTTTCTTTTGTTGTACTCGTGCTCCTACTAGATCGTCTATCTAACTTTATGGACTGGTTTTTGGACTTTGCTTGCCACATTGCTGCTACAGTGTATTTTTGCTGACTATTGAAAGTTTAAGTCCTCTTTCCCGTGAATCATTACCATGGTAAGTTCTTGGTGTGTGTTTTCAAACCTTGCATGTTGGTGCTTTCAATCATGCATGTGTCTAGGTCAGTCCAGTAGAGACGATGGTCTACATAGTCAATGGTCAGTCCATTGGCACGGCCCACTTTATCCACCAAGGTTGTGATGGTGCTGCCATCCATGTAGGCTCTGGCTATGCGTGGCCGACCTCCCCACTCTGTCCAGTACATGTAGCTGCAGACAGAAAGAACTCTTATGCCTTGTGATACACATGACCAAGGTAATCACATCTGAACGTAAAAGGATGTAAAAGCTTTTGGTGGTTTTATTAAAATCTGTTTCTTTTTGTTTTTTGGGTACATTATTTATCTAACTGGCTAATCTAATCCAAACAGGGAACACGCTTCCACTTTAAGAAGACAACTTTGTTTTTCCTGTTATCAGTATTTGATCATGGAATGACATCAGCTGGCTCCAGGCAAGTGTGTTGAAAGGTCTGGCCCATGACAGCATGAAGACATCACCAAGTGTGTAGCAACTTGACATGCTGACACACGTACTTAACAATCAAACAGAAAGACTCACACAGGCACATCAGTATGTTTTGGGGTGATCTGCATACAATGTAATAATGCAAGGTTTGTTAATGAACAGGTTTAACAGCACCATCCCTCACAAACTGAAGGTAACTGAGGAGAAGGCAGTGAGATGCAAATGTTGTTTTATTTGACTGTCCATTTGTTTGATGACATACATTCGTCTCACACACATATTCATTAATAAAATGTAGAAAATCAAATGACAGACTTTTCTGCAGATTGTATAGATAGATAGATAGGCCACAGGCACCTGGTAACACCCCTGTACTATGAAATAGTGGAGGAATTTTTATATCCACAGCAGTGAACTGGGCCAATATATCAGGTATTTTTAAAACTGTATGGTCTTACCCATTGGCTGGGTCCAGTGCTAGTGATCGTGGGTTGTCCAATGATCGAGGATTGTCAAGATCCTTACAGACCAGAACCTGTCGATACTGGCCATCCAACCGGGCCACTTCAATGCGGTTAGTGCCGGTATCTGCCCAGTAAATGTTGTGACCCATCCAGTCAACTGCCATGCCTTCTGGGTAGTCCAGCCCAAACTCTATAATGTGTTCTACAGAGCTGCCATTCATGTAGGCTCTGCTGATTGTCTGGCAGGAAAACGAGCGGAGAGCAAAGTAAGAGATAGACAACAGGAAAGAAAAAGAGCAAATTCTCCTTTAACTGATAGAAGTGAAGAATTCCCAGTGTCTCTTAATCTGATGCAAAAAAAAAACCTAACACATCAGGACATTTCTGTTGCAAAACATACCTTTGCCTGTATGTCTGTCCAATATATTCTTCTTTCATAGACGTAAACATCAAGAGCAGAGGCCTCTTTAACTCCTGTCACAGGAATGACCACATCATTGCTGTTGGTACCTAAAGAAATACTCCTGATGTTGTCCCTGAGGAGAAAACAACACAAAAGAATCCCTAAAATTCCCGTGCAAGTTACATTCTCACCTTCAAGGCTGATGGTGAAACAAGCCCGAGGTCAAAGTCTTCCAAGATCAAGTCAAGTCCAAGGTGACAAAAGTTAAAAATCAAACAACGAAAGAATGAAACAAAATAAAACTTCAAACTTATGTCCTATTGTTGTTCAAGGTGCACTACAACAGTATGAAACTCCTATTTCTCAGGTTTGTGACATTTGTGACATTTACAAAAACACGAGATAATAAAATGCGAGAGTATAAATGTGGGGTGCATTTAGACAATTATAGAACCTGGTAAGGACCAGATGATTTTTTTTATTGTGCCCTGATACATAAAAAATTAGTACTCAGTATTGTGTTCACCGTCTCTAATTCAGGCCACCAAACAGTCCACTACCATTTGATACAGTGAAACGTCCTCCCCACTGATGCATGCATGTTGTGATAGCTGCTCTAGCCTCACTGTGTTAGAGCCATTTGTTAATACTAAAACTATAAAAAGTAAGAGGTTACAGTTGGACAGTGCTTAACAGTGTAGGAAAAGATGAAAGAAATTTGACGGCTGCAATGCAGCAAATCTTCAGAACCCCCCCAGCAAAAAAACCTTATGACACTTCAGGGGAAAAAAGAAAAAAATCAGCTGAATTAGTTTGAAACCAAATACTGTAGCATGAGGTCTGCACAGACTGCCAAGAAGTAGCCACTTTAGTCCTCCTTCAGATGGCGCATTCAGGCACACTACTGAGTGTGGTTCACCCTCATTTTGAAAGCACTCGCATTCCAAGACACAGTGAAGTTAGACGTATAAAAACAGAACAAAACAGATCTGAAGCATTAAAATAAACTGCATCCATTGTGTAGACAGCTGGATTGACTTAAACTGACGTGTATCTCTTCCTTCAAATACAGAAAAGAATGAAAAATGCAGCTGTTATAAGCTTGTATAATCAGAATTACTGACACAGATTGACACACAGCAAAGTCAAAGCACCTACTAGACTAAATCATGTCTGAGATAGCAGACACTTTCTCAGGACTGAAGCCTAAACCCAAACTGAAGTACTACAGTCAGGTAAGGAGAAAGCTAATCCCCTATGCCATTCATGTTTGTGAGCTTTTCCTGTTTTTTTGTCATTTGTTTTTGACATAATAATAACAGAATGACTGTAATATGCACCAGTTACAGATAACAAGAGCAGCAGGGCATTTCATGCTATTGATTGAAAGGCGGACAGACCTATTAGTGAAGAGCAGGAAGGCTTCGGGCACCACACAGGTCTGGAGGTCTGAGAGGAGCTCCATCCCCATTGGACAGGCACAGCTGACAGCCTGCTGACGCCAGAAACACAGATGGCTACATCCACCATTATCACCAGCACATCCATTTGTACCTAAAAGAAAAAAACTTTTTTTATATGCCATTTGATTTTTTTTTTCTCTAAGTTCCACTTTGTTGCTGCATGTACAGAACTCAGAGGAAAATAAGCTTACTCACCAAAGGTCTCTGTCACTTTAGTTGCCTTCAGCCCCATTAAATCTGGCAGCTGATCGATAATGATCTCTCGTACAGCTGTGGTTTTGTGGACCCTCTCAATGCTCCGTCTCTGCCAGTCAGTCCAGTAGATATAATCCCCCAATAGAGTAAAACCAAAGATATGAGGCAGCTTGTCCTCTAGTAGAGTCTGTCTGTTACTACCATCCACACTGATCACCTGAAACAGAAACAGAAATGATGATCGGAAAAAAGCGCAGATTAAAAGCTCAGCTTCTTTAATCCATCATTACAGTTGTCATCATCCTAACCTACAGTTAGTTTTTATAGATTAAAGGTGAAAATATAGTCTATGTCCATGTTTTAACTAAATGTAAAACACACAAATGATATAGATTAAAGAATTTGGTCCATATAAAACCATCAACCATTCACCAAAGTGTTGCCAAGCAGAATAATTAGTTAAAGAGGTTTGAAGAGTGGGATTTGAGTTGGACGCATGTTGTAGCAGCCAAAGAAAACACTGCTGGCAAGGTGAAACCCTTCCTGCTCCTAACAATATGGTGACACGTCACGTGTGTGTGTGTGTGTGTGTGTGTGTGTGTGTGTGTGTGTGTGTGTGTGTGT
>NW_005187609.1:444530-457826 GCF_000239375.1 Pundamilia nyererei
TTTGAGTTGGACGCATGTTGTAGCAGCCAAAGAAAACACTGCTGGCAAGGTGAAACCCTTCCTGCTCCTAACAATATGGTGACACGTCACGTGTGCATCATTGTGTGTGTGTGTGTGTGTGTGTGTGTGTGTGTGTGTGTGTGTGTGTGTGTGTGTGTGTGTTTCTATAAGCAGAAATTGAGAGCTACAATTGACAAGGCTGCAATTAGAACTGGTGTCCAACCCTCCTCCTCACCGCCTGTGCTATTACTGGACTGGCCTCAACTGAAATAGACACGGGGTTTTATTTTAGACACACTACAGTCATTTGCAGTCTACATGAAGGTTTGCGAGCGTGTGTGTGCATGTGTGTCTGATCACATGTTAACTACAAGGTCTCTAATGTGCCATGGTAGACATTTCGCAAACTATGAGCATGGTGGACAGATATATTAAAAATGAGTGCTGGGAAGCGGTTTAGCATAGTAGAGTAAAGCCTGGAGCTGGGGAGGGATCTACCGTTTTCAATATAACTGAAGAGATTATAATAGGCTATTGTTAATGCCAAGTTGTAGCACAAAGAAAATGATCTATGTTGAGACTGAAGGCCAGCTTATGAAAGGTAACTGCTGTTCTGGTATGTACTTTCTTACTACAGCCTAGGCCACACAGTATTAAGTACTGGGGAGTACATGACCGTGTTCACACTTCCGTTTACACTAAGCATTTGTTTTCACAACAAAATCCAGTATAACAGAGGAACATACTGCACTTTCTAATTAATTACAAGCAAGCAAAAAGTTTACAGTTCACTGGTTTCTAAATGGGGTCCAGGTATGCTGTGGGATTTTGGAACAACCGTACATTATTGCAACATACAGCTGCACAAAACTTTGGGAATGATTTATTAATTCACACCAGTGCAGATCACCAACCACCAGTCTAATGCCTTTAACTGGACCAGTGATGCTTACAAGCACGCAGGCTAGATTAGAGTAAGTCCATGGCCTAAAGGCTGGTTGGCGACGCCCAAACAATCGATGGTTGCCAGGAAAAAGAGTGTATTCCCTGAAAGGTTGGTTGATCGCTTTCCCAAGTAGTAAACTTCAATTTAATTCGGTTTTTTATACAGCGTCAAATAACAACAAAGTCGCCTTGAGGCACTTTCTATTCCAACAGACCAAAATTTTACTGTGAAGGTTAACGTTCTCTGTTTACAGTTTGGATAGCACTTGCACAGTTTCTGCACATATTGGCTAAAGTAACATCAGACACCTAACAAGAAAACACTTTAAACAGAAACTTTTTTTGTTTAAAAGTGTGCTGCATCTCAACTGGAGGCAGCAAGACTGATTGCAAGACTGTTGATTTGTGCGAACATGCATAATAAGGCAGTGGAAGCAAAGTATTTACTACAGGACCACTGACATTCTTGCAAAATAATTGCTAGGTTGTGCTTGATCAAGACGAAGCAGAGAGGCTGTCAAAAACGTATGCGTTGTCAGATCACACAGGAACACATCTGGGGGCTGATATATGTGCAGGTGTACCCTTTGGTGTACCTTCAGCTCAAGTTTAAAAATCTCTGGCTGAAATGACACTAACATGATCATTTTACTGTTCATCATTGGATTAGCCATCAATAATTCTTATTTCACATCAATAATTCAACATTTGTCAGACTCCAAACTGAAAATAAGGAGTACAGACTATATGATACATTGACTGAAAAACTTGCTACAAATTTGAATTAAATTTAGTCGTCAGTATTACCTTTCAGCTCCTGCTTTTATATATATTTCGAACAGAAGAAAAAAGCAGAATTAGAATGAGTGTTTTGCTGTGACGGGCATTTGTTTAATGAATACTCATTTAAATATCCATTCACAGGCCGAGGGGGTGAGCAAACAGAAATAAATAGAACATTCACTTTAATGGGCCTCTGATCCAAGGCAGGCTCCTAACCCCTCCACAAAAAAACCTATTCATTTATCACTGTGAAACAATTAGACATGGACATCCCAGTGAAAAGATGGCAGAGAGACTCCCTTTATCTCCTCTCTCGTCCTCTCTTACTCACTCTTTCTTTCCACTGACTTTTTCAGGAAGAATTATGCACTGGGAATGCGATTTTTTTTCTCATCTTTTTCATTTTGGGTGTGAGAATGTCGCTTTTCTTGATGGACGTCCGGGGGGGATGGGAAGAGGGGGCAAAAGAAAGCTAGCGGAAAAGTAACAAGGTCTCATCAAGCACACAGTGAGACATCAGAGCATCAGATGGTTCACAGACGCTCACACGTGGATTTTCTCTGATAAACATAAAGACAGACCCAGGATGAATAGAATCTACACAAAAAACCAAAGAAGCCACAAAGCTTATACCAATCACAAACCACACCACAAAAGCTTTGACACAAGCAGTGTTTTCCATAGGCAAAAAAAACTACCAATGCATTCACTGTAAATGTCTGGTCCAACATTGATGCTGATGTGAAAAAAAAACTGCCAGGAAAACAGAAGCACTAAAGGAAAAAGCAAGAGTGATTTTAACGACTTCCTTACATGTGTCATCAGCACTTCTGTGACTGGTTAGTTTCCCTGAGCGCACTTGATCGTAATTAATTAATTAATTAATTTACACTTGCGTTCACATAAAATACTGATTGTCTAACGTTTTCTGATTGGTATGATCTGATTTTTTCCCCCCAACATAGTAGAAATGAGCACATTTGACTCACTCTAGTTTTAAGCCTTAATTTCTTTAGTCTGGTAAAATAATCTTTACTTATACGATCCATATACTGTCTTATTCCAAAGCTTTTCATTCCAACTTTTGGCATATATCTAGCTATTAGAAGTTCCACTACACTGAACTACACACATGAGAAAACCAGATTATAAAGACTTTGACAGGAATACATAAGAATATTTATCAGTCAGATGTTCAATATGATGCCCTCACTGGAAAGCGTGATGTACCATGTCTCTATCTATTCGAACACTTTATGCACACATCTGGGGGGGAAACAACTACAACAACATGTTAGACCTGTTGCACACCAGCAGATGGGAGGCATACAGAAATTCCACAAAGGCTAAAAATTTGCTTTAATTTGTCACTCATCGGGAAATATATAGACTGCTGATAGATCTATCCTATCCATTTTGGCATTCCCCCTATAAAGTTTTCCTGTTGCTTAGTCTATAGCCAGTCCATTTGGCCAGCCCAGAGAGATTTGGCACATATACAGCAGGTTAAATAAGTACTGACCATGTCAACAATTTTCTAAGTAAATATATTTCTAAAGGTGCTATTGACATTACTTTTCACCAGATGTTGGTTACAACCCAATCCACACATGCAAAGAAACCAAACCATAGATGTCCATAAATTAAGTTGTTTGTAACAATGAAAAAATGACTCAGGGAAAAGTATTGAACACATGAAGAAACAAAGGTGCAAAAAAGCAGAGAAAGTCATGACACCAGCTGAAATCCATCAGTAATTAGAAATCCTGCCATTTGTGCAAATTAATATCAGCTGGTTCAGTCCCAACTAATGGCCTGTAAAAATGTGTCATGTGTGTCACACAAGAAACACAACCCTATTGTTGCAAAACATACAGATGGCACTTGACACACAAGAATTTCTGAAGGTTACAGTGAGCACTGCTGGGGCCAAAATCAGAAAGTGGAAAGATCATTTTACCACAAACCGATCACGACCAGGTTCTCCGACAGAGCAGTGAAAAAAATTACGAGAAGCTCTCCAAGAGCCAAGGAGCACTTGTAGAGAGCTACAGAATGACCTGGAATCAGCAAGTACAATTGTTTCAGAGAAAACAATAAGTAATGCACTCAAGAGCCATGGCCTATATGCACGCTCACCATCCAAGAATCCAAAGCATGTTGCATCATGTTTAAAGTTTGCAGACAACATTTAGACAAGCCTGTGAAATACTGGGAGAAGTTTGGTCAGATGAGACCAAAACTGAACTCTTTGGATGCCATAAAACACACCGTATTTGGAGGTCAAAGGTCAAAAGGCACTGCACGTCACCCCAAAACCACCACATCAACAGTGAAGTTTGGAGGTGGGAACATCATGGTGTGGGGCTGTTTAGGCTGTGCGGAGGCGTTCTAAAGCTGTCATCACCAACAAAGCCTTTTGTACGGTGTTTAAATAAATTTCATTAAGTGTGTTGAATAATTTTTCCCTGTGTCATTTCTCATCATTACACATAATTTATCATTTGATTTCTTTGCATGTATGGATTGGATGGATTGCGATCAACATCTGCTGAGAATTTCATGTCAGTAGCGCTTTTACAAATATATCGACTTAGAAAATTGGTGACGTGTTCAATCCTTATTTGACCGGCTGTAACACCCGTGACATTCTCTCATTCTATACAGCATGAAGCAGTGACACTAGACTACACTAAAAAAAACGCGCAGGGCCTTAAGCAGGGGAAATTCCACTATATACACCTCCCCATTTTCTGAGTCCCACATCATTCACTCACACACACAAAAAAAACACAGGCACACATATCCACAAGTAGTAACCATATGGCTCAACAGAGTGGCTGAATGGCGCTACGCACAGTCAATCTGCATAATCACAACAAAGCAGCCGTTTTATGCATGTGTGCTGAGAAAGCAACACATCAGTCAACGCTTTCTCACATGAACACATGCTCGTTTCAAAAGGAGGGGGCCAGCGCGGTAACTTCAGAGGGGTTTTTTCCACAAAGAAGGAGGCGAAGGGGGAGTCAGATTTCTTCAACAAAAAGAGTTGAAAACACTAAGACAGAGGAGGGGCATGGGTGGGGGTGGGGGCAAAGAAGAGAAGCAAAGAGAGGGAACCTGAGGGAGTGAGAGCATTCCTCCAGTGTTCTTAGAGAAGTTCTTCACTTAGCCGAGGCCTTTTGTCGTTCTCTCTTTTAGAAGCTAAAAGGCTATGTGCTGTTAGGCTTTCAGCTGTTTGGTAGGCTTGCTACAACCGCTAACAGTTATGTTTCCAACACTTCAGAGGAGCTTACATGCTATGATATTAATCTCCTGAAAAGCAGAACTACTATTCAACCCTCTTGTGGTCATCACACTAAAATCTGCTGGTTGCATTATGGGGACTTGATTCTTGCTCCACAGTGTAGAAACACTTTTTATCTCTTCACAACAGGAGTACATATACACACACATGCCTGAGGTACAATCCATAATCAGTTAAAACAGTTAAAGTGTAAAAGAATGGTGAAACCTTTAACCTCCTAGGACCTGGCGTCCACATATGTGGACATCACATTTTGGATTATTTAGACTAAAATACTCAATTTTGCTCTACATGGGCCTGATATCACTTACGAGGACATTATACTGCTACTGTTCTATCAAACTTTTAAACAAATATCCTCATATGCGGCTCTTATTTTTCTTAAAAACAAAAATAAGGTTAAAAAAAAATCTGGTAATTCTTTGTTTTTACATTCATCGGGCCCCAAATATACCCAAATATCAAAGAGAAATTAAAAATGCATGTCGTGAAAGAGTTCGTGTCTTAGGAGGTTAAAGCACCGTCCTGATCTGACCAGCTTTTCCACCCATCCATCGAAACCATTTTCTGCTGTTAAGAATCCAGAGGGTATAATAATAATGGATTGCAGTAATATAGCGCTTTTCAAGACCCTCAAAGCGATTAACAATTCCACTATTCATTCACACACTGGTGAAGGCAAGCTACAATTGTAGCCACAGCTGCCCTGGGCCAGACTGACAGAAGCAAGGCTGCCATATCGCGCCATCGGCCCCTCTGGCCAACACCAGTAAGTGAAGTGTCTTGCCCAACAACCGAGACTGTCCGAGCTGGGGCTCAAACCGGCAACCTTCCGATCATTAGGCGAACTGCCAACTCTTGAGCCACGATCGTTACGATCACTGCATTAGCAGAAAGCATCACCCCAAGTGAGGGTCCCCACATTCTGCTTCCAGTACAAAACCTGTGTCAACTACTGGCCTTCTTTTGTCATTTGGTTTTGAGGTATTGTATTAGACCAGTGAATAAGCAATTGATAGAGAAATTAAATTAATGACCAATTTACTGCAAAATACAAATATTTTCTACCTGCTCTACAACACTAAGAATGTCCCCATCTAATCTGAAATGCTCTGCCTTGGCACCAGTTCTCTATCTCTGGTGAAAACTCACTCAGGTACGACAAGCCAAACTGGAAACAGGTGGCAGGTGAAAATCTAAATTAATTAAAAGAGGGAGTGTCTCTTCCTGTTTTTTTAATTAGTGAATGGTCTTAGTTCAGAAGCATATTTTATCAGTCCTGAATATTTTGTGAACTGTGTAAAAAGGTAATGGTAATAATGGTGGAGCATCTAATAATGTCCAGATTCTCCCATGGGTATTCAAAATGACTGAAGGACTTCATATGAGTCACATCATTTCACAGCATTCAGCGACATACAGCATACAACAAAGAACTAAGGAACTCCTCGTGCCCATGGATGTTTGCATGGTTAATCTGGAGGATACCAGAGGGACACTAAAGGGGCTGCTAAGGCTTAGGAGTACTGTATTAATATATACAAGTTAAAAAAGTACTATATAAATACCAGTATATAAGCATACAAGTACCAGTCCATTCATCTGAGCCTCAGCCATCGCAATGGCCACGTGTGTTAGGTTAACTGCTGATTTCAAATTGGTTATGGGTGTGAATGCAGGTAGATAAAGCATTAAATTACATAGTCTAATGTACTGTATGAAATTGTGTGAAAAAAAAATGTGTGACCAGTGTAAGTGGTCAATAAGACCTAATTTCTTTAATTTCCTGCTTGTACATTCAGATAAAACTGAGGTTATTATACTTGGCTCTAGAAATCTTGGAAACATGACGTCCAACCAGATACTTACTCTGGATGGCAATGCCTCCAGTGACACTATGAGGAATCTTGGAACTGGATATGTTCTTCAAAGTGTATATTAAAAAAATATGTAGGACTGCTTTGTTACACTGTTATATTTCTTGTTTCATTGTTGGGGTTTTCTCTGTATTGTTGGAGTCTTTACCTTACAAAATACAGCACCTTGAGGTGACTGTTGTCGTGATTTGGCACTATATAAAAAACTGAACTGAATTGAAATTAAACTGACAAGGAGTAGAACAGAAATTCTGTAAAGGCTAGAAATTTTACTTTCATTTGACACTCATCTGGAAAAAGACAACTGTTGAAGGTACCTCTATCTTATCCGTTTTGGCATCTCCCCAGTAAAGTTTTCCTGCTCTATAGTCTATAGCCAGTCCATTGGGCCAGCCCAGAGAGCTATTGACCAAGACCAGCCGGGCTGTTCCATCCAGATTGGCTCGCTCAATCTTCGGATGCTCACCCCAGTCAGTCCAGTACATGTAACTGTAATAAACAAGAGACAAAAAACATTTTAGTTCCACTGACAGGAGAATATTAGATTAGGCAGGTATTCTTTTTGAAGCTTGCAAAAGAAATTTCACATTCCTCACGGTAGACAATTATTTGTAAAATCTAATGTTATGATATAAAACATTTTTTTTCTTTCTTTCTTTGTTAGGCCATATGCTTTTTTCAACATCAAAATCAATATTTCCCAACTTGGAACACTTGGGACTGCATTTTGATTTGCATGTTATAAACTCTCATGAATTTGGATTAATATATGGATAAGACGACTTTTGTATGTCGAATGACAGCTGTGTTCAGGTGGGAGAGCCAACTGAAGTACTCACCCATTAACAGGGTCCAGAACAATGGCTCTGGGTTCTTCCAAGTTCTCAGAAATCAAAATTTTCCGAGAGGTTCCATTTAGCCTGGTAACCTGCAACACCACATAACATTCCAATGTAAAAATGTAACACAACAATGCAACATATTTTTTAGATTCATTCAAACGGTTTGTTTGCATATATGTTTAAAATTTCATAGTCCTTTCTTTTTGAGTAATAATCACCAGAAGCTGTCTTGTCAATTGCACAGGCATAAACTTCAAAAGTCTGATTGGTAATCGGTTCACACAGATCCAAAAGTATGCAGACAGGCATTACAAGTGACCCAGTTAGACTTTTGTGTTCAATTCTTTTTAATATAAACCATGCAGCCTAAGAGTAAACTGTACTTAGAGTTTTACATAGTGAATTTTGAAAAATCGAATAAAATCTCTAATGTAACAAATCAGATATACCTCAATCCGATCAGTGCCAGTGTCAGTCCAGTACAGGTTTCTGGCAACCCAATCTACAGCAATGCCATCTGGGTGGTTGATCTCCGTGGTAACCAACATCGTGGCATTACTCCCATCAATGCTGGATCGTCGAATGGCCCGAACCTCATCATCCGTCCAATAGACATAACCTTCAACTGGGTCATAATCTATAGCTATGGCATGGCGAATGTTATCAACCTGCATAATTAGAGGAACAGCAATGACCCTCAGGAACCCTAGCTCAGGTAATTCAGGAGCAGTCAATCTTCCTATGTCTTTTTACCTGCAGTACTATGTCTGTGAAATCTGGCAGGTCCAGTGAGATCCTCCTAAGGTCCGTCCGTCGAGCCAGCAACAGAACTTGCTCTGCTCCTAAACAAGACCGACAGTTATTAATAAGTAATTAGTCATTTATTATTACATTATAGAAATAATGCAATGTGTTCTATATACTATAAGCACTCCATCTACTTCATATCCACGGCTAATATAGAATCCTCAATTAACCTAACATGTATGTCTTTGGACTGTGTGAGGAAGCTGAACCTGAAATAAACGGCGTACCTGAAGTAAACCCATGCAACCATAGGGAGAAAATGCAAACGGCATAAAAAAGTCCCAGCCAGGGTTCAAACCCAAAACATTCTTGCATGTCGCCCATGCACAAGGACAAAGCAGCACAATGGCAAAAATCCCAGTTCAAGTCATTTGTGTAGCATGTTATGTAATGCCTTCTAACTTGGACACTACACACTGTTTCATTGAAAACTACCACAATAACCCCTGACATCAAATACGATGACTCTTGAAGGAAATTGATACCAGAATTTTGCTTTTTATAAATGGATTCAAAGAACTTTTAAAATTCAACTCCTACCCCCCAATCCAAAAAACATATGTTTAATATTGTTAATAATATTAGCTGTAGTTGTATCTTAAGACAATGAGATGGCATTAAGCTTGAGGCTTCTATCCTGCATATGTAGGACTAATCTGCTGTTTAGTCATAGTTATTATGCACAAATACCCATCAGACATTTCTGTCCTATCTGGAAAATCTAACATTTTCCAAAGCCTCCGTTATTTAAACATTTATATCAAGAAGCCATCCAACAAACCAACAAAAGTTGGAGTATTTGGTATCTGGGTTGGAGCCAAAGCCCACAGCCCAATATAAATCTGTCTGTTGTCAAAAAAGATTTCAAGCCTGAGCCAAGCTTGCACTATTATCAGTTTTCTTGCCTCCTCCTTACTCCAACCAGTCTGGAAACAAAGGGCTCTGCTATCCTGGGGGATTCTCCACTGTGCTTGGCTGTTGATTGATTTAACAGGAGCCAAACTCACCTCATGGGAGACAATTAACTATTTTTCTTTGTGTCTTACACGTCTGATTCTGAGGTGCTCGGATTATAAAAAGTTAAAAGTGTTTCTTTCTATGTTCCTACTTGATTTATCTTTCAAATCAATTCACTCAAATCATAAGACAAAACAGTTACTGTACAGCACGTCTGTAAAATAAATTACAAAACCTACAGACAATAAAGATATGTAACTGAACGTTACAAAATACACACCACGCTGAATTTTACTCTATCTGGATAAATCTCTAAGAAGTAAAATCTCATTTTCAAGGCCTCCAAATGTCAGCCTAAATATAAGCTCATATAAAACACACTTCTCCAACGTGTCAGCAAAAGCTTTAATCTGTGTTCTTTCAGCTGCACAACCAGCCAAAATCTGGCATCTCTCAGCCTTGGCACCAATCAGATTTTACAATGAGAGTTATTCATCGTTACTTAAATGTCTGAGGCAAGGCGGGATAAATAAAGGAAGAGAATGAAGAGAAAAGAGGGACAGCATCTGTGATTCCACTCTTCTCTTCGCTTGACTTCATTTTGAGACACTTAAAGACCCCTAACAAACAGTCTTACACACACGCACACACACACACACACACACACACACACACACACACACACACACACACACACACACACACACACACACACACTCTACAGGCAGCGCAATAACAAACGCCTTCAATTTAACCAGCCAAGCAAAACAAATTAGAAGCACACACAAAAACACAAAGACACACACACACACCCACAGACACACAAACTGCAGCCTGACACAATAGGGCATTGTTGTTTTTATTGTCAACAGTGGCTAAGTGATTGGTTGGCATGCTTCATTCAAATTTAATACATTCCCATAACACAGCCTAACAGACACAGAAAACTCTAATACAGTGTTGTGCTATTATAGAATAAAGCTCTATTGTTTTAGCCTCATGGGAATCAGCATGGTGGCCGGTCAGCTAACTGTTAAACTACAGGGTTCATTTTACTGGTCATTTTACTTGTTTTCTAGCTGATGCTCCCCACTCTGCATCACTTTTCACACACCAAACGCAGTGGTAAATGGGGTCAGCAAGAGTACACACCAATTATTCCAGGAAACTACAAATAGAACTGGGTTACTATAGACTGAATATGATTAGCACAGATATGAAGATGTAATTAATGATTATATAATTTATACTCACTATATATTAATTGCCCTTCATTTGTGGTAACATATTCAAAACAATCACGCATTTATTAAAGAAGTCGTTTGTTGTTGTCCACTCAGTAAAACTTCATGGTGTTGCTGATCATGGCATTAAGTTTTTATTTAAACGGTTTGCTAGCATTGCTACCATTCTCTGAGCTTTTTACTACATTTCGCAGACTTACAGACAGCTTGCTATGCCACAGATTCTGATTAACTTTATTTTTTATAACTTTTATCTAGAACTTCATTAATATGACATTACTGCTACACATATGCTAATTTCTCATGAGCAACATTTAAACCCTTTTTAGGCAATAACTTACTCATGTACCTGAAATACCAGAAAAGTCCACAGTTATTATGTTACAGAACACAATACATCATTTTTCAGTTCAATGGAATTAATTTTATTTATATATTTATACATTTTGTCTACTCTCTCCAGTAGTTTGTGTTTTGTCCTTAGCTCTCTTTTAAGTTTAGTACAGAAACTAAACTTAAAAACTAAAACTGAAGGAATAGAGCCATTCCTTTAAAACAAATGGTAAGTAGACTAGCCCATTTCTACTCAATTTGAGCACTAAAAGCACATGTTTTTATCCGTACCTAAGCACTTTTAACTACACGTCCATTCTTTCGCTCTCTCTCTCTAGTGGACACATTGGGGGTAACTTGGGGTTCAGTATTTTACCCAAGGACACTTTGACACATGGACAGGGGAAGACAAGGTTTGGTTTATTCTGAGGTTATAGTAATGTAAATGATCAATACCTGGTTTGCATGTCTTTCTGTCTGGTTTAAGCTGCACGCCAGTGGGGCAGGCACAGCTATAGAAAGGCTCAACTGGAGAGAGTAAGCAGAGGTGACTGCAGCCTCCATTATCGGTACTACATGGTGTCTGGACTGCAACAAAAATACACGTTGGGGTGAGAATAAGCAGAGAGATCATTAAATAATTACCAGAAAGTAGATCAAAGTTGGCCAGAATTACTCCAGCTACAAACCTAATCTACAAACACAAATGTAAAACAGTCTGAAACACGTACTGTCTGGTTGGCGGTAGGGCTCCAGAACCTGTATGTCCATGGGAGAGTAAATCCCACTGAGGATCTCTCTGGTTTTGTCTCCACTGTGTTTGCTACAGGCGTGGATGGAACGAGTCTGCCAGTCGGTCCAGTATAATGTCTCCTCAGACAACGTTAGGGCAAAAGGATGGGTCAGGGTGCCTTCCACCACCGTTTCCCTGCAGGATGAAATGAAAGCTTATTAATTTATGTTTACTCATGTCATTAAAAACACATTTTGAAATGCTGATACAGGGAATTAATGAATAAATATAAACAACGTGATTTATCGGGTTTTTTTGTTTGCTCTATAATGTACTTAAAAATCAACATTTGTGTTAGCATTCATGTTTGCAAATTTATCTGCACTTCCATTAACACTTTAACCGATCTTACCACTGACTCACAGGGTTATATTTCTCAAACCATATAAATGCTCAGCCAAACCATTTTCAACACCACAGACAAGAAAAGGATTCTTAGAACTGCAAACTCTTGTGTACAAATGAAATTTTGGCTCAATGGAGGCAACGTAGGAATGAAACTGTCCTCTTTAGAACATAAATATCTAAACCACATTCAGGTACAACCTCACTCACTCTCTCCATCGTTAATATAAAAAAACTACATAAAACAAAGATTGGAGAAGTGTTTGAGGAATCACTGATAAGGAATAAATGCTTCATTTCTGAAACACAATCATGTAAAGAAAAATATAAAGAAAACACAAAGAACTGGCTGTAACCAGTCATCATTCTTAGTTACATGCCTGAGTGTGTTTGTGTGTGTGTGCATTAGGAAACAGGAAAAATGTAACTAACTCCAGATTTCAAAGCTTTGTCCAGCTTTTGTATGTAATTGAGGGCGTGAGCAGATATTGATTTGCAGACAAACATTATCCACTCTGATAATTACTACAAGTTCTACAGTTACTACAAGTAAAAGGCCTGTGTGACTTGGCTTGTTCTAGACAGAAACATCATCAATCCAAAGCAGTGCTGGTAAATCCTGTGACGCACAAAAATCCAGGATCTATGTTCAGGGATGGCCAGGATTTTATCAAACCAGGAAATTAAGATGAGCACTTTTTCTGTTTCTCTTAAAGAAAGTATGTCTGTTTGTCTAGTTCCTTCTCCTTGTTTTTTCCAGTCCTCATTTTCCCAGTCTCTGGTACATCTGGTCGAATTCCATTAACTATGTTTAAAAGGTCAGTAACTGGAAATCTTTTACAGATGGACTGAATGTTGGTGGGCTAACTAACTATCAGTAATACAATATAGTAACTATCAGTTATATGTGCTTTACTCTGCACTATTTGGTACATTCGTTTTTTGGATGGAAACAAAAAGAGAAAAAGAGTTAAAGAGCATATGTGGAGAAAAAAGGCCAATAGAAGGAAAAAGAAACAAAAGAAAATCCTGAGCTGTGAGCAAAATGCAGTGTGTGCGTGTG
>NW_005187609.1:457909-465607 GCF_000239375.1 Pundamilia nyererei
GTGAAAACTCAAAGCGTTATTTGCTGATCGTTGATGTTTTTATTCTTGATCCTGATTAAGAATTTTGAAAAGCACGTTTTATTTCTGCCTTAATTAAAGAGATACTGTCATAATAGGTGACTGTTGACAACTGAAAGAACTATATGAAGTAAGACATCAGTAAATCTCATCTCTCTTGTACGGTGACAAATATTGTTCTCACATAAAATGTCAATAGTGCTTCAAATCAGTGCTACACTGAGCTAGGGTTTTCTATTTCCAATTCAATACTGATACCTTGGTACAAAGAATCAATAAATACCAGTGATAAGACAGACAGGGAATGTATATGTTTAAGACATCCTCAAACATTGATCTTCTAATTTTGGCAAGATACACTGAAAAAAAAAATATTGGTGATGTTCATCTAATTTATTTGAAATCGCTTTCATGTCTGCTCTAAGTGAGAGTCATCATGCTGCAGCACACTGCTGTCATTAAAAGTTGCAGTACTTTCTTTGTTTCCTGCACCTCTTTATGCATTTTATGTAGATAAGACAGCTGGAAAGAAACATTAAAAATTCAGTTTATGACAATATATTACATACCATTAGCGTACTTAAAGTATTTCAAACGTCCTTCTATCTTCTACCATGTACATTGTAATTTAACCCCTAATGCGTGTAGTGCATCTGTCCTGTCTGCCTCTCCTCGCCCAACAGGTTGCAGAACGAGGCCCAGGGAGGAGCAGCCGTCTGCTGCGACCTGTGAAAAGGGAGTTTTTCCTTCCTACTGCCAACAAAGTGCTATTTTCTCTGAATTCCTGCAGGGTTAGGGCATGGGGTTGAGAGATATTGGCTTGATATAACTGGGCTCCTCTCACAGCACAAGCTTGGTTTGAAACCAGTCTCCTGCAGAGGGGCTAGCTTCTATTCCACTCTAAAGTTGTACTCAGTAAGAGGCAACAAAAGGGGATTTGGTTATACTGGCTTATTGTCTTTGCAGTGTAGTTTTTACCAGTGGACCAGAACAACAGTCAGGGTATGCGGTAATGTTTTTGGTTTTGGATTACAGTATATGGATCCCCATACACTGAACTGAATGAAAAGGAAGGAGGAAAAGCATACATCATTACACTCTTGGTTTGAATTCATTCTAAGACAGTCTTTTACACGCACGCACACACACACGCAGATGTACATAAAGCTGCATACCGTGCTGATCCATCCAGATTGGCTCTATGAATGAAGCTGAGTTTGGCATCAGCCCAGTACAACTTCTGTTCCACCAGGTCTATGGTGAGACCGTTGGGCCAGTAAATGTCCTCATTCACTATTACTCTCCTGATACAAGACAGAGATGCTTAGAATTGAGATTTTAAAAAAAAACATTTTAATGTGACTTTTTTGTAACACATCTAAACAAAAAGTCCACACTACAAAAGTAAAACTACAACTAGTATACTACTGTAAACACAGAAGATCTGAGTGCAGTCTTATGTAGTTACCGTACCTGTTGCTGCCATCCATGCCAGCACGCTCGATCCTGGGTTCCTCCCCCCAGTCTGTCCAGTACATGTAGCTGAGGGGAAGAGCAAAGAAATATATCACTCATACACATAACATTAAAACCAAAAGGGTTTTGTTCTTGTTTGGGGGGTTTTAAATTTATTTATTTAGTTAATTAGCTAGTTTTTTGTTGTTGTTTTTTACGTTTATACAACTTCTCAACATGTGATGTTTTATCTGTGTAATACGAGTTAATGAGTACTGTGCTAGAGGTTATTAGCATCTATTCCCCAGTCTCCTGTAGTACACAGGTCATCCAGAAGGCTGTGGAAAAGTGTTTTTGTTGATGGATGATATCAAATATAACTTTTTGGTTTAAATGATAAACTTTCTGTTGGTAACAGGAAAATCCTGAGCTCCATCAGGACCTTATCCCATCTTTGAAATATGTTTTTAGTGTCAGGGTTTGGAGTTATTTTGCTTAATCTAAACCACCACTGATGGAACAAAGTTTTACATTTTAAGTTACATAAAGAAAAATTTCAGGAAAGGTGCAAGTTTTGTATAGTTTCCCTTTCACAGATACTAATACTAATACTGGATAGTAATACTGGATAACTAAAGTTAAGTAACTAAAGTTAAATTTGTACTTTTCATCAGTTTTAGTAATTGTTCTTATTATACTGACTTAATATCTATATGCTACTCACAGTGGTGGTATGGTGGCGCAGCGGCTGGTACTGCTGCTTGACAGCAACAAGGTCCTGGGTTTGAATCTGCAGTTTGCATGTTCTGCCTGAGACAATGTGGGGTTCCCTCCAAAGGAATGCATCTTAGGTCATGTGGTTATTCTAAAATGGCCTTGAGTGCGAGGTAGATAAAGTGTAATAATAACTAAAAGGCACGTATGAATCGATGGTTAAATGTGGTTTGCAGTCTGAAGAAGTCTGAGTGGTCAGTATGACTAGGAAAGCATTATAAAAGCCAGTCCATTTGTGCAAAAACTATTCTTAAACTCCTGCAACTGTAGCTAAAGAATTGAAATGAGAAATCTGGGAATAATGTGTATATATACAATATTGTCTTTGCATCTCAATGTTGTCTTTCATGTTTTTTTAAATATGATTCCATATATATACTGTATATATACTACAGATTCAATGACCCCACCTGTAGTAACATTTCACTGGCACTGTAATGTGAATGCAGATGCTTCGTAAGAATTTAATCGACCTGCTTGAGTTTCATCTTTTCTCACACCACCAATGATTATTTTCGTTATAATGAAAAACATTGGCCTGAAACTCCAACACAGAAACACCGCATGGTTCTTGTGCTCTATAAAAATGTTATCTGTGCACACTGACGATCTAACTTTTTCTGTCATTGACATGTTTTTTAGCCTGTGGTGAAAAACTTTTCTTACTGTGAAATGTGTATTTAAGGGAAAAACACATTTAAACATAAAAAGGTCAAATGCCTTTAATGCAATAACAAGAAATGTGATTTCCAGCTCCACTGTTCTAGTCAGGCTGAATTTACCTGCAACATAATATGTGTCGTCTGATGTTCTCGGGTGCAAACAAAACTGACCACGGCAGCTTTTCATTTTTTTAGTCATAATAAAAAAAATAAAAATAAATAAAAAACAAGCCTCTGAAAAGGGAACTTTGTATAAAAATGGCTGTAGTTCATAAAAAATGTTCTTAACCCCTTGAATTAAAGGCAAAAGCAAAAAACAAACAAACAAAACAGCAGTGTCACTATCCATACACTTAAGGACCTAATTGTATGTACAAGGCGCCGTTTAGCAGGGGTTTTTTTTAACCTTTATTTATACAGGTATTTCCATTGAAACTCAATGTCTAATGTACAAGGGTTTTCGGTCTTAACCCTATTAAAACAGTGAAAGTAAAGTGCAAACCATAAAGCTCCTAAATGGGACACAACCTGTCTGGGTTGGAAACCCTGTGACTTCTTACATTACAGCCAAAGAACAAAGGCGAAGAACACCTTCTGTGTACATTTGGGACCCCACTGGCTTCTGACAATTTTACTCTTTACTCTTTGGATAAGAAAGCTTTGCCTACCTGTCTTTTTTTTTTTTTAATCTGGGTATGTGCAGCATTTCCAGCAACATTTTCAGTTGCCCTTAGCTCAATTGTTCAGTAACCCAGTGTGTTAAAGAATGATCCTCATCCTCTCGGAATATTTGTGGTAGCATATAGATATAAAATTATAAAAACTGTGTCACTGTATCAGTGTTTTTAGGGTTTGTTTTTTTAGATGAATTGCTATTTCTTAGTGCCGTAAACATGTTTATCTCTGTGTTCAGCTTGCCCTGTCACTCATTCAGCCAGCCAGACTCATTTTCCATCATCACTGATTGTAAGGTCAATATAATCATAAAAAATAGTACAGCTTTTTTTTTCCTGTAACAACAACAGTAGTTACATTTTGAAGTGTTTCTACTGGCATTTATAATAATTAGTGAGCTTTCCAGTTTCATTGAGGACAACATGAGCTATAAGAGATCAAATCAGCAGAATCAGTAGAGCCAAGAAACTAGAAACTAGGTTATAAAATGTAAAAAAAAAAAGATTTTTGATATCCATATCAGTTTTACACCCAATTATTAATTTGATGTAGAATCTGGTCTGTGGTTTGATTGTGAGGATATTTTACATAGCCTACACCCCACCCAATATCTGATCCATTCAATAACAAAAAATGAATGGTGTCAGACACATCTTTGCACATTTCTGTGTGTATTTTGTTACCGCTGGCCAGGGTTGAGAGCGATAGCCCTGGGCTGGTCCAAGTCCATCCAGAACAACACCTTTCTTGAAGTTCCATCTAGGTTGGCCACTTCAATGCGATTGGTCTCTGAGTCCGTCCAGTAGAGCTTTTTACCCAACCAGTCACAGGCCAGCCCATCAGGACTGTCTAACCCTGATACTACCACAGTCTGGCCTGTTCCCAGTGCCTCTTTAAGGGCTGTAGGTAAAAAAAAACCCAACAAACTCAGTTGAAACTGTTACATGAAAAAGGGTGTATATTTCAATAAATCATTAACACATGCAGCAATAGTTATTTTAGCTTTTTACGAGAAAGTCCTCACCAAGTAGAAAAATTAAAAGTAAACAGTGTCTAGTCTTACAGTTAGAAGACTGATTCCAGTGAGTCTGTTTGATGGCTTCTTCACTGACATCCGTCCAAAATATCAGGCGTTCAGAATACAAGAAGTCCACAGCTGCTGCATCTTCCAGGTCACTCACGATGATGGCGGACTCCCCTCGGACACCATCTGCATCTACCAATCGCACGTCCCGCCGATTGGCAAAAAGAAGGAGCGGTGACCCTGGAATGGAAAAGATCCTTTATGTAACATTTCATACATCACTCAGATTTCTCACAATATTATTTCATACAGAGACGCAAAGATGCTTATATTCGAACAGTCATTAAATTTCACTGGTTTGCTAAAAAAACAAAACAGCTATTGGATCTGCCTCTAGCAATCTGACTAAAGCTTTCAATTGATATCACGGCAATTCTCTCAAAAAATGAATAAACTTTTTCAAACAAAATGCTGCTTTATTTCTTCTGAATATTCTCATTTTTGTCTTTTTACCAAGTACAGACTGGAAATATGTGGGAAACATATCCAAAAGACTGACAAACACTCATTTCAGGGAGTTACTGCACTGGGGGAAAAATGCATTTTGGAGTCTCCATACTCTAACCTTTCGTGTCTCCTATAAGATCAGCAGAGGGGGAAATTAATGCATTATGCAATTATTACGGTACCACTCTCCACCTTCTCTAATGCAGAGACGCACACCTGGGGGTTATTTTGCAGTTCCAGCACGTGTTACACCAGCGGAAGCCTTTTCTCTGTACCTACAGTTCTACTGACTCTCTAATCAGTCTGCTTTTATATGTGTAAACTGGCTAACTGTTCTCTCCTCCTCTCTGCACGGCACACACACAGTGGTGTCTTTCACATGCCCAGTGAACTACAATCCTTTTCTGAGCTCAGAATTAAATATACCTAAAAAACAAACCTATTCTCAGATAAATACTGACACTGAGCACAGTGCTGATTCTAGACCCACACACAGTCAAGTTCACAATAGAACATAAAACAAACCAGGGCAATATAAGAAAAATGTTTGTACAAGAAAGCATTCCCACTCTGTCCCAACCATGCGGTAAGTATGCAAATGTCAGGGTCCAGATTCCATAAACCCATGTCTTTGTTAGCGTGGTTCAGTAACTCAAGAGATGTTGTCCTCCCACTGTTGAAGCCAGTAGTGATCACAGCAGCTGCCACAGAGCCTCTGGGGAATCCTGTGGTTTTGGCCAGGCAGGGTGGCAGAGCTACTACGCTGTGGTTTGGCACAACCGTGCCTCCTATAATCCCACAGAACGAAGCCAGTCTGCCTCTGTTAGTACGAACGCTGCCCAGAAACAATACCCAAGTCCTAAAAGACACATGGTACTGCTTTTATTAAACATAGTGTCTCCATAAGGCAATGGTTTAAACGTTCACTTAGCAAGCTAAAGCTCTCAGTTCCAGGACGAGCAGGGATTGCACCAGGAAGGGTATCTGATGTAAAAATCTGCCAAGTCAAACATATTGCTCTACCTGTTGTGGCGCCCCAAAGTGAGTACTGAACGTAGTCTCTACTGCTGTTATTGAAATCAAATTACATAGGTAAAAGCAAGCACGGTGGTGCGGTGGATAGCACTGTTGCCTCACAGCAAGAAGGTCTGCGTTAGATTCGAGTTCGGGTTCGAGTTCAGGGCCATTCTGTGTGGAGTTTGCATGTTTCTCCCCATGTTTGCAGGGGTTCTTCCTCCCACAGCCCAAAGACATGCAGTTAGTAAGGTCAGGTTAACTGATGATTCTAAATTCCCCATAAGTGTGAATGTGAGTGTAAATGGTTGTCTGTCTCTGTGACAGGCTGGCGACCTGTCCACGGTGTACACTGCCTATCATTCATGCTGAAACACACTACTGATTAATCAAACCAATAATTCTTTAAAATATTCAGTTCAAACACAACGTCGTTATGTTGCTAGAGAGGAAATAGGTAGCTTTACTGTAACAGTAATGAAACAGATACATTAAACAAAATGACAGGAAATTACAGCAATTCACATCAAGTGAGTGGGCATCACGTGTCCATGCTCATCCACACTCAGGCTACACCCTTGACATAAACAGTGTGCTTCCAGTACTGAAAACAAGTCTGAAGTGGTGCTGTTTGCTACATGTCAGAAATTACAACTGTGGATAATGTCCAGAAGCGATTCTCCTAACAGAGGTAGGATTTCATGTATGAAAACAACTAAGCAGAGCGAGGCCCCCCAGATGGACGAGGACAGGGATAACTCTGGGAATCAGAGAGCTGATACATTTAAGTGACTTTCAACACACTGGCAGTTTTTTAGTTGGTGGAATAAAACCTGGAAATGAATGAAATGAATGTTAAGCAACACAAAGTTTAACACAGGTTACTCCTACAGTTTCATTGAACTGTGTTTTCTCTATCACTTATTTATTTTGTACAAAGAAAACCAAAACAATAACCTAAAGACCAACGTCCAATTTGGTAACCTCAGTGAAAGAAATGTGCTGGAAAATTATCTATACATGCTGAAATAACAACTGAAGTAATTTTTATAACAGTGTTTATTCTCTCCTCAAAACACACAGGGCTGAGCCGTAAGAATGAGAGTGCCATTCTTATAATCCTATGAGTCAGTGCTGTTTTTTCCTACTGTTGCTTTTTTGCTAAAGGAGATGTTTTTTTTACATTTATGGGGGACTCTCAGAGAGCTTATTATACTCTGAGGAGTTTCATTTTTGTTTTTGATGAATAAGAATATAAACTTTGTTAGTATTAATGTAAACGGGCTGAATGGACCAGTTAAAAGAAAGAAAGTTTTAAACCAGCTAAGAAAAATGTAAATTAATGTTGCCTTTATGCAAGAAACCCATCTTACTGCAATAGAACAAAGTAGGTTGGCCATGTTATGTCATCTTCATTTCATTCTACAGCCAGAGGACTGGCTATACTGATGAATAAAAATATTCCAGTGACAATAAAAGAAACTTTAATTGACCCTTCTGGTTGATTAGTTAATTGTGAAATTTATTCAGAACAATGGACCCCCCTCTAAATTAATACAACCCAGTTAT
>NW_005187609.1:465868-477971 GCF_000239375.1 Pundamilia nyererei
AAACCTGTAAAGGAATTTCAACATACTGGCTGCTGACACAACAAAATGCACATCATATCGCCTATTTCTTTATGAACACAGACTATAAATTCACTTCTAAGGCACTGGCTAACAGGCTTGGTAAGTATTTGCCACGCCTGATATACCAGGATCAAAATGTATTTATTTATAATCGCTCACTATCTAACAATTTATGTAACCTTTTTAACAGTGTCCATCTTTCAAAATCCCAGTACAGCCCAGTACAGCAGTAACTCATGATGCCAAAAAGCCTCTGACAGACTGGAGTGGCCATATTTGTTCAGGCCCGGGCGAAGGCTTCCACTAATGCACAGATTTCAGCTGAACAGGTCAAGTCGACAGGGTTGTCCTCTGTCTCCGGCACTATTTGTTTTAGCTGTTGAGCCTTTGACAATGTCAATCAGATGGGATCCTGATATAAACGGCTTTGAAATAGATCACAGAAACAAAAACACTTACCCTGGTAAGTTCCTCGTTAGGCTACAGACATTGGTTAATGCCTCCACTGGTATTTCAGAATGCAAATTAACTTGATTGGAAGGGTTAATTGTGTCAAAATTTAAATTTTACCAAGACTGTAAAATTCTTTTTAGTCAAGTTTTTTATTATGTCAGACAGTTTCTATGAAAGGGTAAATCATTAAGAGTCTCCCTTGAAAAGTTAACTTGGGATCATAAATATGGGGAGGCTTCAACTACCCAACTTTAAAAAAGTTTATTTAATTGCTCAGTTGCAATTTATCTCATCTTTCTTTTAGGCTGATAGATCCGTGTGTGGACTCAAATGGATCAGGATTCTTTGAAAGAGAAAGTTGGCAGTGAATTTGTTTAGAAATGAATATCTAGGTTAATAGTGTCATGGTCCCTTAATTAAAGCTGCCTCCCTTAGTTAATTCTTTTAAGTTTTGAGTCCTGCATTTGGGTCCTCATCCTGACTGCCACAGAACCGTACTTGACAAATACCTAGAAAATCTGATAACATCATCATAACATCTGTTGCACTTAATTCAAATCTGGTATGACATTCACAAAATGCTTAGACTGGAAATTCTGGATGCATGAAACCAGCAAGTAAACTTGTTCAACTGGAGACAGAACAAAAATGTATTCCCAAAGCATATTCTCTATTATAGAGTCCAAAGCTCTGTTTGCATGAACCTAAACAGGTTCATGCAATGTCAGATTTAAACAAAGATTTAAGCATAAGAACTGATGACCATCTGTGATCAGATTTATGCTGGAATAGCTGAATTGTCACATTACAACTTCCTTCACCAACTGTAGATCCAGATCCAAACCTGAAATCTGAGAAATGTGTTTTAGATGTGATGTAGAAGGTGGTTCCTTCCACCACTGAATCTGGCTTTGTACAAGGGTACACTCTTTCCTGCACTCTTTATAGTACCACCAATATTATGGGGATTAATATTCCATTAGATCCTGAATTGTGTTTACTGGAAACAAAGGTCGGTGGATCTATGAATAAATATCAAGTAAAACTTGTGTTTTATGTCGCCAGGAGAATGATACTTGTCCTCTTGTCTGACTGCATCAATTGTAGTATCAATTGTAAAGCTTGGTGTTAATGGTATGAGGTTGGTTTTCAGGATTTGGGCTCAGCCCCTTAGTTCCAGTAAAAGGAAATCCTAATGCTTCAGCATACCGAGACATTTTGGACAATTTCATGCGCCCAACTTTGTGGGAACAGTTTGGGGATGGCCCATTCCTGTTCCAACATGACTGTGCACCAGTACACAAAACAAGGTCCATAAAGACATGGATAAGTGAGTTTAATTTGGAAGAACTTGAGTGGCATTCACAATCTTGATTCTCAAAAGTCAGAAAAAATAGTAAAAAGTAAAAACTGGATTTTCTAAGGAGAGTTCTTGCTAGCTGAAAGTACTTGTGAAACAAGAAAAACAACAACAACCAAAAACCAACTGACAGCAAAAGAAAAAAACAGCAATATTGATAGTGAGCTGTGAGATTTGTCTGCCTGTCACTGTTAACTATGTTAGTCTCTTTTTTTTATAAACAAATCGGGGGTTTCTCCGATGCGTCATCTAGCAGGCTATTTGAGGAGCAGCTGGACAGCTCTCAGGTGTTGGATTATTGTCTCAGTCTTAAGTGGTAACACGTCAACTGTCTATTATGTAGAACTTTGATTAGCAGGACATTCACGGATCGTGACGCTCACTGCCCAGCTATTCTCAGCCTGTGATCTCTCCCTACCTTTCCGTACTACCTCAGTTCCTCTCTTCCAGACCTCAGCCTCCCTGCTCACCTGCACTGCCACTGGTCCAAGCCATCCCCGTTTCAGTCTCCATCCTTACATACCTCGCCCAAGACTGCAGTAAACATGTGGCAAACAGTTCGAGTTTCTCGTTCTCATTCCAGTGTTCTGTTTATCATTTCATCCTCACTGTAAATAAACCTGCCTTCACTGCAGCTGTGTCTGTCTGAGTGATCTGCCACCAGGGTCCACTAGTGTAAAATGGTAAATGGCCTGTATATAGCGCTTTACTAGTCCCTAAGGACCCCAAAGCGCGTTACATATCCAGTCATCCACCCATTGGTGATGGCAAGCTACATTGCAGCCACAGCCACCCTGGGGCACACTGACAGAGGCGAGGCTGCCGGACACTGGCGCCACCGGGCCCTCTGACCACCACCAGTAGGCAACGGGTGAAGTGTCTTGCCCAAGGACCCAACGACCGAGACTGTCCAAGCCGGGGCTCGAACCGGCAACCTTCCGATAACAAGGCGAACGCCCAACTCTTGAGCCACGATCGCCCCACGTGTAATTCCTGACATCCTGGTACATTTCTGGAATGAACTCCTGATTCAGCTGTTTATTTTCCTCAATGTGCTTCATAAATGGGAGGTGAACCTAACCCGCAGAATCACTGAGCGAGAGGGATACTAATGCCAAGTTTTGGCCCAGATGTGCCAGAGGTCAGTTCGAGTTGCTTCCTTTCAGGCATTTTCCATTCTGAAAAATTTGGGGATATTTTTTTAATATTAGTATAATGTGTTTAATAAGTTTAAAAGAGCATTTGCATTACATATGGTTCACTTTTTGAAGTATTCTGTTTTATTGTGAAGAGCTCATGATTGTAAGAGGAAGTCAATGTGGTTGTGATCGGTAAATCAGATATTGCATCTGTATATATGAAATTGTGTTTTTTCATATTGTGAAACATGTTGCAAAACAGTAAGGCAGACTAACTGTATTATTTAAAGATTGCATGAATATACTCTGCAGGTTAGTGCAGAATGAACAGGTTAGTTTGCTGTACTGTGATGGGTTTAAAGTAAACAACAGTGTGTTGGACTGGTGCACAGTGGCTGTGCGGTCGTGGTTAAAGTTTGATTACATGAAATGTAGCATTGGCTAATATGAACTTTAGCTGATGATGCTTCGTACCAGCTGTATACTGTCTAATATGAAGACAGCATAAACAGTGTACTGTTAGTACATAGAATGGAAATTGGCCAGGACAACTCATGAAACATCTGCTGACATCTGGTTCAAGTTTATAAATCCACAAAGGGCAGCAGGTCAGCTGATCACAGCTTGTACACTAACAAAATCTACTGAAGCTCTCAGTTTTTATTATTGTGAGTAGTGATTCTTTTCTTTGCGCTGAGCCACTACAATTGATTTTAGGGTTGAATCCCACTGTAACCCCTGACTGTGCTCATTTTCCTGTTTAGAGGCAAAGTCACCCTCTATAATGTAGGCAACAGAAAATATGTTTTTCTTTTTCTTCTGACTCAAGCTGCCTACAATACTACTTTCTTACTTTGAGTCCATTTCACAGCCTGTACTTTTTTACTTTTACTTGAGTAACGAACATTACTTCAACTTTTACTAAAGTAATTTTTAAAAAAAATAGTATTTGTACTTCTACTTAAGTACAGAATGAAGGTACTTTTGCCACCTCTGATGTTAAGAAATGAGGATGTCATAGGGACAGCTCAGGTTGAGTGGATTCAGGCAAAATTACAGAAGCAAGGCTGAGATGGTTTGGACATGTGTGGAAAAGAATTTTAATACAGAGCTGCCAGGCTGGAGGGAAAGAAGAGGACCAAAAAAAAGATTTGTGGATGTCGTAAAGGATGTTATGCAGAGGGTTGGTGTAACAGAGGAGGATGCTATGAATAGGATCTAATGAATCCACCGTAGTGATCCCTAAAGTGAGCAGCCAAAACCCAAAGAATGACCACGCTATATCTTGACTAAATTTTTACCCCAGATAATCCTCCTCCGAAACAGCAAATCAGCCCGTAAACTCATCAGGAAAGTCTCTAAAGATCTATTTTCCCAAAGACCTCTATTTAACTTTTTCTATACAACAGGCAGGTTTAAGGCACTTCTGCACTACCTTTACCTTTCAGGCCCAAAAGCTACATACATCTTTTATACTGTCACCCCTAATATAAAGTTCTGAAAGATCCTACACCATGACTTTACGTAGTAGGATCAAACTAAAGGTGCAGGGCATCAAAAATCTCCTGATGATTCCATCACTGGAAAACTGTTTATTTATATTATAAGATGCCAACGCCCTGTGGCAGATTCCAAGTAAGGACCAAGTCTCTCTGTGATCCTACAGCCAGCAGTGTGTGTTAAGTCTGAATCAGTACATTATGAATCCAGTGTCAGTCAAGTCATAGAAGTCCTGAGAAAGACAGGGTGTGTGTGTGTGTGTGTGTGTGTGTGTGTGTGTGTGTGTGTGTGTGTGTGTGTGTGTGTGTGTGTGTGTGTTGGGGGTGGGGGCTTGAAAACAAAGAAGGGCTCCAAAAGAAGTTTTGAAAGAGTAGGCAATGCACTGCTGAACTCTTTTCCATGCATACACGCTCATGCACAAATGAACACACACAACTTCTCAGCTCTCCTGTTTTGTTCTGCCTGGAGAAAGCCAGCAGGCCCCCCTCACTTTACTTCTTATCAGAACCCATCTCAACAAAGGCGTCTGTGTGTTTGGTGAAGGGCTAAAAGGAAGGAAGAGATTTTCTTCACACCTCCCCAATCGGGACGAGAAAAATGTGCATGATAAGAGTGGGGAACATGGTTAGTGTGTGCATGTGTGTTAGAGAGTGGACCCCAGAGAAATCAAGGTAGACTGCCACAGACTTCCTCTGTCTCCACCTGTGCGAGTTCTTTCCTATTTTCTCTCTCATTCTTTCGTCCTACCTACTTCTCCCGCTCTTCTTTTCTCTCCATTTGTTACATCAGGCTTTTACAAAATCCAAACAGCATAGAGCCTCCAACCAGGCTAATGCAAACACGAAAAGTCATAAACCCAGTACTTTCATTCCTCCTCAGTGCTGTTACCATACCCCTTCTCCTCACGTTTAGCTCCTCAGATTTCCCTTCCTACCCTTAAACCATTTTCCCTTCCCTTCTCATATTCTAATGCATCTCATTCAGTGAGTTTTTGCAAGGCTGGAAATCACATCAACTTTTTAGTAGTAACAGATCAAGCATATCCTAACTTGTTAATCTCAGAACATGAGTTTGGTGTTAAAGTGTGGATTTGCAAAACCCTGATGTATGCCACACCAGAGAGGTCCCAAAGTTGTTGCCTGAAAGCTTCTTTATATTAATTGTGAATATTGGCAAAACACACAGCCTAGCTGTTTTCAACTGTGATCATCCGCTTTTTATCCTCACAACTTAAGCATAAAACAGTTTCGATGTTGTGCCACAGTAACTTGTTAGCATGTGGCATTTATGAGGTTCAATTACAGCAGCATTTCATTTTCCATCCAATATTGTAATAATGTCTGACAACAGAAACACAAAAAACATGTGAATGAGAACAACAGTATTATAAATGTAGCTGTATTGTTGCTGCTGGGATTTAGCTGTTTTTGGTTTGTATTATTGTAGGGTCTTCACGTTGCAATATAAGGCACCTTGAGGCGAATGCTGTTGTGTTTTGGCACCTTATAAATAAAACTGATTTGATTTGAACTGAATTGCTTCAGCGCAGGCAGAGGTCCGTACTAAAACATTTTAAACATCAGATATGAGTGCCATTCATCTCTTCTTACAGTTTCATAAGGATACCTGTCAGCATACACACACTTGCATGGTATTGCACCTACAGTGGACTAAAGGTAATGCACCACAGTGATCGGAATTATACGTATGTATAAGACTCCAATTTGTTCATGTAAATGGAGAATCCTCTTCAGTAGGGATGGGTATCGAAAACCGGTTCTTGTTGAGAACCGGTTCCCACTGTTTCAATTCCTTGGAATCGTTTGCCACTTTTAAAAACGATTCCCTTATCGATTCCAATCGCCCCGAATGACGTCATCACGTTGAGTAGCGTCTTTTACCCAGTAGGAAACACGGCGCCTGAGCGGCACAAACGCTCAAAGGTTTGGTTACACTTTATGAGAAAGGATGACAACAGGGCAACGTGCAATACTTGCAAAGTAGAGATTTCATCAAAGGGAGGAAACACTACGAATATGCAAAAGCATTTGCTCAAAAAACACGTGATTGCTTTCAACGAATGTCGTGTTTTTGATCTGCTCCGGACTAGCGAAGCTCAACCCAGCAGCAGCGGTAGCGTTTCCACGTCCTCTCCCGTTAATACTGCAGGTAACTAATCAATTAGCATTGCATATTATGTTAGCGCGATTTACCTTATTACAAAACCTGCTATTACTGTGCGTTGCATTTAGATAACCATGATGAGAGAGACAGAGTCTGGCTCAGATGCTGGCAGTTCTCGCTGCAGTCTACCGGTAGCGTCTCCTTTCAGGCCAGGATAGACGAATGTCACCGAGCAGTGACTAAGTTTGTGGTCAAAGGCTTGCACCCATTTGCCACAGCAGATGCCCCTGATTTCACTTTGGTAAGTGAATGTGTTTAATTGTAGGCAGGACATTACTGGATATTCTTGTGTAATTGCTACAGAATAATTTATGTTAAACTTTGTTATTGCTACAGAAGAATATTTATTTTATTATTTTACATATACATTTTTTTTCCTGGGGACCCTGTGACACCCCATTGAAGAGCTGTAGGCTGTGGATCTCTTAAGATCTCACTGTTGGGTTTGTAAGGCCATGTTACTCCTAAATTTCTATCTTGTTCAAAGAGAAGATATAAAACACAGTTCTAAGCTAATCGACTTTAGTGTCCTTTTTAAAAAAAAAGAATCGATAAGAGAATCGATAAAGAATCGAATCGTTAAACAGAATCGAAAATGGAATCGGAATCGTTAAAATCTTATCAATACCCATCCCTACTCTTCAGATACTAAGGTTAATTATGCAGTTCACAGAGTTCTGCACTAGGGCCAATTCTGTTTACATTATACATGTTTCACATAGGTAGTATCATTAGAAGGCAATGCATACATTTTCACTGCTATGCAGATGATACCCAACCAAGAAGCCTGATAACATCCACCAATTATTGAAATAATGTCTTAAAGACATAAAGACCTAGATAGACTCTAATTTCCTGCTTCTAAATTCAGATAAAACTGAGGTTAATGCACTTGTCCCTAAAAATCTTAGAAACATGGTGTCTAACCACATGCTTACTGGAGGCCAGCATTACCTTGGCCTCCAGTAACACTGTGAGGAAAAGACTGAAAGTAGCTTTTGACCAGGATTTGTTCTTCATTGCACATATTAAACCAATATGTAGGACTGCTTTCTTCAATTTGTGCAATATCTCTAACATTAGAAATCTCCTCTCTCAGGGCGATGCTGAAAAACTAGTTTTAGGCTGGACTACTGTAATTCATCATTATCAAGGTGTGATCTAGTGCTATATAAATAAAATTGAACTGAATTAATACACAATCACTGCTGTGCTGCAAAATGCTAACTATGGAATGCTTGATACTCTGTATAAATATTGCTATATTCTATTGTCAATCACCATATTAATAGTTATGTTCCTAACAGGCAAAGCTATCTCAGTGTTTCCTACACTTGGAGTGTACTTATTATGCCTGGGTGGCCAGCCAGGTATATTATCTTACATAATCTGTAGCTAATGTTGCTATTGTGGCAGTCCTCTATGTCTTTCAGTGGCCTCCCAGAAAGGATCTCATCCTGTGGTTCTGTGTATGTCAGCTCCAACTGTTTTCCTCTGGAAATCTGCTAAGCACCACACTAAGAAGAACCTGCGGCAGGTGGTGAAGGGGTTCATGGTTACCAAGGGTAAAGAGCTAAACAAGGACAGTTGAAGCCCAAAACCGGAGAAACTGAGTTCAGGATGAGAGATTTTCTTGAAAGGCATAGACTCATGCACATACAAATACATCCTAGATGTGGATCTGTAGGAAACATATACATGACTTGGATGAATGTTCTTATGGTTAATGGTTAATTTGACATTACTCAGTTCAACTGTAAGTGATAATGAATAGTGTCATGCTTTCTCAAGGGTACAAGATAAATATGTTACTTTGAGCAACAGGTTCTTGTTGGACTTTGTTACCATTTATGACACAGCTGAAAGTGTGTGAAAGATTTCATTTGAAAATAGTACAACAGGCCTAAGGAATTTTTCAACTGGCCTACTGTGCTGTTAGAAAAAAACTGTTAAGAAAAAACTGAAGTCCTAACAAAACATGCTTCACTTTAAATAAGAGGACAGTTAAATTATAACAATGACACAGTGGTGCTCAGGCAAAAAGTAGCAAAATACAACTTAAACATACTTGAACAGAATTAGAGGACCTCTGTTGAAAGATTACTGAATGAAAACGATGTAAATATTAGTAAAAAAAATGTGTTTAAAGAATTATTTTTTGCTCACAAATTAGGCTTCATTAGCAGTTTACTGGATGCATTAACAGGTTTGTAGTATTTAAGTGCTGCAGATGAATAATATAAAATGCATGTTTTATATACTGCCGCAATTTATTTTATTTTCTATCAACTATTAAACCACGAGATTGTTTTTTAGTCCCTAACCTTTAAAATAATTATTGCTGTTAGCTACATGTCATTAAATAAAAGGCACTGTGCTTTCTCTACGGTTAAAGTGAAGTGAAAACTAAAAGAAAAGAAAATTACTCACCCAGCTCTCAAGCTGAGAATTGTTCCTTACCCAATACCACAGTTGTAAAGTAATCATGAAGGACTTACTACTAGAAGGTTGGCAGTAGTTGGAGTAATAAGTAATGAGTGAGTATTTACTGCGTTTTCTCTGGCTGTGTTTGGTTAAAGGTTTATCAAAAATAACTCAGAGAAAGCGTATGAGCTACTTAGCGATCATAAAAAGGAATGATGAAATCTGAAGAGTCAGTAATACAGTGCCTTTCAGTCGGTTCTCTATTATCTACTATCTAGTCAAGGATTAAGAACGATAAGTTCTTAAGAAATGTCACTATTGTGTGCTTGAGGGCTATACACAATCCAACAAACACAAATACTGTGGACACATTTTGTTTTTTTGAACCTCATAATATACATTTACACAGTCAGCAACTACACTTCATGCTCTTTGTTTGAGTAGTAAAACCAGTAAGATTCTTTTAACACATAATTGACCAGCTAACCAGCTCAGTGACGACATGAGGTAGCTGACTCAGTAAAATTGTAATGATAAAATAGCTGAGTAGGTGCGGCATATAGCTCAAACTGTTAAGTTAGAATGAAGTCAGAGATAGCCTCCACTTTGGTCATTCTTCTTATGTAAATTATTGTTATGCAAAGTTATAACTAGCTTTGAGTCAGTGGCCCGGTGACACTGACGGAAAGTAGAAAATCAAAGATTGCAACTTTCATCAACAAATCTGGAACTGGTCTTATCTGTACCTTAAAAAAACAATTGAGTGAGCTTAAAGGGAGCTAGAGTTTTTAGAAGTTAATTTTATATGAAGTATTGGAGCATGAAATAATATGCCTGAGCTGTAAGTGGCCGCATAGAAAGCACCAGGACCTGCAAAAATGTATCCATATGAGAGAAAACTAAGCTCCGCCTCTCGCTGAGCCGTTTCAGGCGATTAAATAGTAATAGCGCAATTCAGGCGGTGGAGAAGGGAATGCTTATAAAGACATCGATCCTCATTGGAAAATGTTTGCCTGGTTCTCTGGTGTGCTCTTTCTCAAATAAACATACCGGCGTATTTGCACCATTACAGAAGAAAGACTGGCTGACATCCGACACCGAGCACGAATGGCTGGAGCTACCGAGGCCCGACAAAACAGCCAGGCTGACTTTAAAGTTAATTTATTTTCCTGTAACTGTGACGGCTGTAAAACTGAGGGGGAAAGCAGGGGTCCGTTTGGTTACACAATCCCTCTCATAGAGCGTGTCGCCAACACCAATTCAAAGTTTAAAGACTTCCATTGTGTTGGTTTGCCCTTGGGATATAAAAATCTAAAGTTTGACACAAGAAATCGCTGCTAGACTCAGACTGACCAAATGTGGTAACATTTGAGGGCAGTGAAGTGCACAAATGCGCGGCAGGCTCGGACCGTGTTCACCAGTGTTCTTATCAGCTTTCGTGCTTCCACCTTTCTTGAGGATCCATGTTGTGAACAAAAAGTAAACGTACCGTCAACCGCCGACAGAAGGCAACTCCAGAGCAGCAACGCCAGCAGTAGACCGCCCATTTCAAGTCCTCTGCACTTTAAATCCATAACTCCGGGTCCATTTTCTTATATTTACTCCTCAGTCGAGTTGTGAAGCCCTCCACTCCTCAGTGCTCACATGTACACATTTGGTCTGTGTTCCACTGTAACGCCAGATGTGGCTGCATGCAGGAGTGTGCGCTTCTGTGTGTCCTCCGCTATCGACTACATTCCCCCCACCCCGTCCCACTTAAGGCGCTCGCGCTACTTTATACTTTGGACTCTCGAGCTCGCGCACTGAGAGAAAGGGCAGGCGGGCGTGGAATTACGTCACTCAACACGAGCCTGTCCCATTTTTTATTCTTACTAATTTGACTTTTGTGTAAATGTCAGAAATATCAGATGTTGGACAGCAGTTAGAGTAAACGCTGCTCTGTTGCTTTAAGGACAGACTTTTATGTCCCTGCACATGAAATTCTAAAACAAGATGTATATGACATTTAAATGAAGTGAACCTCTGTAAAACTAGGATGAAACAAAGGAAATTACTAGTTAAGAGACTACTTCCACTTGTTGTTTATGTCGAGTGGGGCGAGACACTTAAAATAACCTGGATTTCTCTGTGTATGCTAATAATCCACGTCATTAAAGATGATAGCAAATGAAAAAATCACTTGATTGAATATCAGCTGCAACTGATTTTTTTGGAAATAAAGCTGACTTTTTTTCATAGGTTTGCAAAAAGACATGCTGCAACAGGTCGTTTTAGCCTACACTTACAGGAATTTTTAATGGATTTGCCGATTTTGTTATTCATAAGTAATAAATTATCCAGTTAATAAGTAATAAAAATCATTAAATGTGTCCTTAGTAGGGACAGTGACAGCAAAACCTTCTAACAAATCTCACCCTGTCAGTCGTGACAGAATATGATGCCCTTATTAAATACACTGATGTTGATACAGGATAACCTTGTAAATTAAAGTAACCAAACAACCATTCAAATTAAGCAAGAACTCTAGCTTGTTTTTGTCTGGACTCCAAGCATTTTTTTTTATTAATCAAACTGACTTCCAGGATGTATTGCAGCATACCTCAGTCGTCCCCAAATAAGATAAGATAAGATAAGATAACCTTTATTAGTCCCACACGTGGGAAATTTGTTTTGTCACAGCAGGAAGTGGACAGTGCAAAAGTTATGAGGCAAAATGTTCTTGGTTTTAAACGCAAAAGCAAGTAAGCCATGTAATCATCAACTAGTTAAAGAAATATCGTACACCAGTCTAACGATATCTCCTCCTCCATCCCAGACACCACAGATCCGCTGCAGTTCGCCTTCCGATCCAACAGATCCACAGAGGATGCCATCGCCCACGTCCTGCACACCACCCTCAGCCACGTGGACAAGAAACAGGGTAACTATGTGCAAATGCTGTTTGTTGATTACAGTTCAGCGTTTAACACAATAGTGCCCTGCAGACTGTTCACAAAGCTCAGGGATCTGGGACTTAACAGCC
>NW_005187609.1:479484-480982 GCF_000239375.1 Pundamilia nyererei
TATCTATCTATCTATCTATCTATCTATCTATCTATCTATCTATCTATCTATCTATCTATCTATCTATCTATCTATCTATCTATCTATCTATCTATCTATGAATATGAATGTAAGAAGGAGGGGAAAATGAATTTGAGAAAACAAATGAAGCTTTTACCCACTGACACAGGAGATGCACAGGGGACAAAAGACACAGTGGAAGACAAATGTATGTACATGGGGGACACATTATGACACAGCTGTGAACAGGGCACAGGTACTACCTACTCTGTAATTTCTGAGATTATTAGCCATAAGTAATAAAAAAAAAGACATTTAACTTCAGAAACGGCATGATTATTTGTTATTGAGTGATTTCCATAATATTTATCTAAAAATATTATGGAAATCACTCAATAACAAATAATCATGCAAAAAAAAATAAAAAATACACTGAGCCTGAGATTATTACTTATGGCTTGGAAACATCAAATACCAATCCGGACCAAATCCTCCAGATCCTCCAGAGCTATCCCTCCAGGGGAGGGATAGCTCAGTAGGTAGAGTGGTGGACCCAGGATTGGAAGGTCGGGGGTTTGAATCCACTGAACGGCTACCCTGAGTTACCCCTGAGCAAGGTACCGTCCCTACACACTGCTCCCCGGGTGCACAGTGGCTGCCCACTGCTTCACTGAGTGAATGGGTTAAATGCGGAAAGGATTTTCCCCACGGGGATCAATAAAGTATACATTACTATTATTGTTGTAAAGGCTCACCTTTCAGCACATTCACTTCACCAGATGCACCTTGTTTCTTTTCCTCACCTTTGATTGGGTGTGGTGCTTGGCCTTAATTGCACTCACCTGTCACTCGTTATATAAGGGCTGCACTCACCTACCCCTCACTCTTTCTTCACTCCCACATGGGGTGGCAGCTGAGAGATAGCAGTCCATGTGTGTCTTTCCTTTACCCCTTTATTCAATAAAACGACAAAACCTGCAAATGATAGATGACTGCTTATTCCCATTCTAATCGGATGAGCCCATGATGATGACTACTTAAACCCTGAACCTTCCTTCCTCCAAAACAATTATTATTATACCACAGCAAATAGCATGCACTATTGTAAATGCAAAAAAATACTTCCTGAAGTAGTCACTCAATAGGATTTCGGCACTCACTGTTTATGAACTGTGGTCTAAATTTCATCTACAACACAAACACAAGAATAGTGGAGATTGTGTAAATGGCTCCCTTCCAGTATGTCTGTGAAGGTTCTCAGTCATCCAGGTCATCGTAGTCAAAGGAGCTCGCAAAGAAAAGCCACACCGGCTGATTGGGACCCACACCCAGTTTCACACCTTGGCTCAGGCGATTAGAGGATCATCAGGGGGTCCTTTTGTCCCTCTGTGGGGGGAAACTCCCACTAGGTTTATATCTGGGACTCTCCACCATTTGACCTTAGAACTGAAGAAGCTTCTCGGATGAGAGGTGAAACGTCTTCAAGCAACTTAAAGAA
>NW_005187609.1:482009-483633 GCF_000239375.1 Pundamilia nyererei
ATTCAACATTTAGTTACACTAAACTAAAACCGTAATCGCTTTACAAGCGAATATACTGCAACTGTTAAAAAACTGTTAATACACACACACACACACACATACACACACACACACACACACACACACACACACACACACACACATATATATATATAAATGAAAAATATCCAGATTACATCCTCACATTTCACAGGCACTTGTATTGACCTTCTTGTTTCACTCTTGCAGAGGACACACGTGTACAGTAAAGTACACTTTACTGTAGCAGATTCTTAAATTTTGCAATATTTTGGCAAAACAAAAAAGAATATTTAAACACAATAGCAAATAATCATGCAGAAACAGAATTGCAGTCCCATTAAAAAGGAAAAATTGAAATATCACATAATTGAATAGTTGCAGTTTTTATGTTTTTCTCTGTAGATTTGTTTCAGACTCTGATAGGATAGATGGGAACCGTCAGTAGACAATTCAATTCTGTTTTATTTATATGCCACCAAATCACAACTGCAGTTGCCTCAAAGCGCTTTATGATGTAAGGTAGAAATCCTGCAATAATACTAAAGAAAACCACAACAATCAAACTAGCTCCTTTGATAGAGTACTTGGCAACAGTGGAAAGAAAAAAACCCCTCCTTTTTACAGGAAGAAACCTTCGGCACGTCCAGGCTCAGGGAGGGGCAGCCATCTGTCATGACTGAAATATGGCAGATGCGCTGATGCTCAAATTCTCAATATAAATTTGAAGTTAAGAATAGAAAAGTACTGTATTTACACTGTTCATTTACAATTTAAAGCTTTATTATCATCGGTGAGGCAAGAAAAGGAGTACAAATTCCAGCCTTTTCTATTTCATATCGAAAGCAATAGAATGGACCTTTGTGACAGCAGCATTGATGTTCATGAATCGTGCATGTGCCCTCAGATTACTGTACATTTAACTACAAACCGTGTGTGTCAGTGTTTGTACTGCAAAAGAAAAAAGAAATAATGCGAATGGAGCTTTATATGTCTTAACTTCTCATCCATTGCTCATTGGCCCCAAAGCCATGCTGTATATGCATACTGTATATCTGCACAACATAATGACATTCCCTAACATCTTCCAGGAGGAGTACACAGTCCAACAACGAAAAATCTCAAATAAATGATGAATTATTCTGGTCAATACGGTCTTTGCGTCAGTAAAATAGACAAGAGGAGAAGGAAACTTG
This sequence comes from Pundamilia nyererei, assembly GCF_000239375.1. Taxonomy (NCBI): domain Eukaryota; kingdom Metazoa; phylum Chordata; class Actinopteri; order Cichliformes; family Cichlidae; genus Pundamilia; species Pundamilia nyererei. Next base: position 483,224 of record NW_005187609.1, read on the forward strand.
GGGACATATTGTTTTCCAAACAATAGAATAGCTCTTGGTTTTCAAACACACCTAAACCTAAGCCACGCTCTCATTTCTTCTCTATTTTCTCAGTACCTTGCTTCTCTGCTCCAATTGGCTCTTCACTTTAAAGGCTCTGAAAACTCAAAACACATGTTTCTCTCCTCTGTCTTTCCAAGCACATGTAGAGAGGCTGGCAGCTTTCGTAACATAGAATATGGAATACAGAGTAGGTAGTACCTGTGCCCTGTTCACAGCTGTGTCATAATGTGTCCCCCATGTACATACATTTGTCTTCCACTGTGTCTTTTGTCCCCTGTGCATCTCCTGTGTCAGTGGGTAAAAGCTTCATTTGTTTTCTCAAATTCATTTTTCCCTCCTTCTTACATTCATATTCATAGATAGATAGA
>NW_005187609.1:484512-486396 GCF_000239375.1 Pundamilia nyererei
GCCATGGGTGGCCACACAGTCTGAAGTGTAGAGGGAGTAGAGCAGTGGCGAGAGGACACATCCCTGAGGTGCTCCTGAAGACACCTAGGCGGAGGAGAAACAGTCCCTAATGGATCTTTTCTTAATAACTTTGCCTCGACCTTGATGGAAAACATCATGAGGTGAAGGAAACACGTTAAGGAGAATTTATAAGGACTTACTCAAAGAATCCAACTCCAGGCAAGGCTCCTAATGTCACATCAAATGCTGGTGTTGCTTTGTTGTACAACGATGGATTAGAAAAAGCATATCTTGACATGTTCTCATTGTTGTTTTCATATTAAAGGGAACCACATTTGCAAATTTCCCTTCATTACAGATAAATATTTGTCATATTGAGATTAGATTAATCTTTCCTACCCACTCATATGTTTCCTCTGTTGGAGAGAAGGACCATTTCAACTCTTGTCTTTATTAACTTTCCATCTCTGAAGTCAAATGAATTAATGATCATCTTAAAGGCTGTTGTACAGCAACAGACATAACCAGTGCAAACTAAGATGTGGCGAACCTAAAATTTATTGCGATCATCATTTTAATATGATACAAATAATCTTTATTTATAGAGCCCCCGTGTTATTAATTCAAGTGTAGCCAGGTAACTCAGAGTATCATGTATGAGCAAGATATACAAATCTGTTGGGAAATGTCTGGGACAAATGAATGACCTCATGAACAGAATATCTTTTGGGACAAAGGGACGCATTTTTGGAACTGAAACAGGTCTTGGGTAATAAGGATTAGGATTTTATTCTTTAGTGAGTAAAATGTGTCAGCCTATAGCAGCCACAGCTAGCTTTTCCTATCACTATAAAAAAAAGAAGAAAAAGAAATTTTTATCATGTTCAACGTTTTGTGTCTGAGAAAAGGCAAGAAAGGTAAATATTTGACATATTAGAAACTTTGAAACATTGTAATATCAAGCTGGGATAATGTGGGTTAGTTTGGTTTTGTGATTGCTTGACTGTATGTTTTCATTAAACTTTTCTTTTTATCCAAAAAGAAAAATGAAGTTCCAAAGAAATTCTGAATCGAGTGAAACTCCCTATATGTAAACAGTATGTGGGGTATTCAGCACTTTAGTCACCTGGCACTCAGTGTCACCTTGTAAATGCTGACAGCTCGTACTGCATAGTAATTTTAAAAAGCATACTGCATCCCATCTAGTTTATTCCATTTCTATGCACCCACCCTGGTGCTGGAATGCAGTAATAAAATATTTTTTCTTTCAGCAGTCACCTGCAACTCACAGCCGCTGGCCTGACTTCACACTGCTCTACAAATATCAAAACAGTCTCTGCATAGGTCTGCATTCTTCTTTCTGCCCAAGTCCAAGGCTTAGGAGTAATATAGCTGAGTCTAACAAATACCTCTCGCTTTCTCCGTCGGTAACAAGGAACAGGTGAGGCTCCCAGCTGGCTGAGGTAAACACTGACTTTTCTAAATAAAACTCTTTCACATGTGGTATCTTTTACTCAGACTCTCACTCAGCTCACAGCAGAACATCATGCCACTCAGACAACTCTGAAAAGTATGCACATTAAAACAAAAATGAAAAAAAAAAGCAAGTTATTTTAGACCTCAGACTGATCCATACACCCTCCTTATCCAGGGCCACCATTCCATAATCATTTAAGATGGTATATGTAATTTGAAAACGTTTTTGAAAAATAAAGACAAAAGAAACTTGGGTATACGACTGACAAAATTGTAATTAAAATACATTATTATTTAAATTCATTATTCAACGAGCATACAGTGGGGCAAAAAAGTATTTAGTCAGCCACCGATTGTGCAAGTTCCCCCACCTAAAATGATGACAGAGGTCAGTAATTTGCACCAGAG
>NW_005187609.1:487796-522126 GCF_000239375.1 Pundamilia nyererei
GTGGGGGAACTTGCACAATCGGTGGCTGACTAAATACTTTTTTGCCCCACTGTATTTCAACTCCACTGCTATAACTTGACTAATTTCTTGGTACCAGTTTATTTTGTTTGCTTTGTTTTCCACTGCAAATACGACTTCCTGTGTAGATAGTGCTGATCATAGAAGAGCTGCTTGAAACATCTCTGATGCATAGGGAGCCAATGTTTTTTTATATTTGTACATAGCTGCTTGGCACAGTTGGCACTGCCAGTCTAGCCATTTAAAACTGCCATGACTGATGTCGTGTTGCATATAGGACAGTTCTAATGCCACTTCTTTCCAACCAATCAGCATTCTGCATCATAGTCTTAAGTATCAGCTCAGCTCACTTAGAATTATGACTGGGGTGCTGACTCAAAAAGTACAAGGTACTTTCCAAAATGAAAAAAAGAGAGAGAAAAGACAAACCATAGAAACTGTACAGAAGAAAAGAGAAGGATTCATACAGAGATGGGTACCTGTTGAATTGTCTGTGGGTTTAAATTCAGACAATTCAACATGAACTGAACAACTGCTAAAGGATTTTCATCAAAGGGAAGTTTTTCTTTTTTTGAGAATGATCCATAACAAAAAATATACTTAAACTAAATGGTTCATACATTTAAAATAAAGTTGTATCAGACCAAACTCCTTAACAGTAAACAATAAATGTTGGTGGTATGTTTATTGACCGAGTCCGACTCAGATCCCTCCTTATCATCGATCCACCATACTTTATCAATAAATGTGTCTGGTCATACTTGAGACTGTGGTCCAAGCTCCTCGTGTTTCACTAAAAGACTAAAAGTAAGTACTTCGGATTAGTCTCTTAATCAGTTCACAGGAAGGAAATGTACGCAGGTAAGTGAGCCTTCTAGGTGATCAAGCAGCAAGTCAGATCAGCATCTCTCTTCATCCAGGCCAAATACGTTTCTTTGGAAACAGAAACACAGATTCTCCTATCTTTTTTCAGGGCTGAGCTCCAGCGCTCAGAGCATAGCTACAGCAGACAGGGTGAGAGAGCAGGTCATGCAGGTAACTCATTTTTACAGGTTTTCCAACAGGTTTTGTAAGAGAAATGAGGTACAGAATTAGAGTAACAAACAGCTTCAGCCGGAGATTACAACCTGGCAACAAGTGGTGGAGAACAGGTTTAAATACGGCCCTGATTGAAGATGAACGACAGGCGTGCCTCCCTGGGGTTTTCCTGAGACCACGCCCACAGCTGACAGACTGGTTAGTTTCCATTCATGCCAACATTCACACAGACAATGGAGAGAGGAGCTGGAGAAAAGAGAAAGACAGGTACCCCACCTGGAGGACAAGGTGGGCCATGACACCATACACTCCCTCTCCAGTTGTATGCCTTCCTGCCCTACATGGCTGGTAGTTCTTGATATCAGGGTTATTGTGTTACATATCTAACATTTAAAAAAAGGAGTAAATAGACTGGTTTGTTTCAACTCTGCTTGAGCACTTAAAGCACTTTATACAGCATGCCTCATTCACCCATTCATACAAGCACTTTTCTCTATGTGGTTAAATTAGGGTGACCATATTTTGACTCCCAAAAAAGAGGACACTTGACCCAGTCATAAAGAACTTTAATAACACTGTTTGTTTAAAGAAAACTTTAACATATTTAAACAATGACTTCTGTGTGCAGTTAACGAATGGTGAAATAAAAAAGGTCTTATAGGCTTTTACAAGTCAAGAAGTGCAAAAAAAGAGGACGGTTGGTCACCCTAGTTAAATAGCTTTTAAAAAACAAACAAGCAAACAAACAAAAAAACCCTTTGGGCATGAAAAAGTGAGGTCACTCAGAAAACTTTGTACATTAGAAACTTTGCTTCATTTATGGAGTAGCTGTTGGGTTTCTCCAATGTAGAGATCTGCACTGTACAGCATAGCTTGTGTTTGGGAGTTTTGTCGTTGGGACGAATTCGTTTTTGTCTGATGGTGTGACTGGTTTGAAGTGAACTGGGATGTCATGCTTGGAGAAAATTCTCCCGAGTTTCGCTGATAAACCTGCTACATGTTTTTCCATTAGTCTCAGCTACTGTGGTGAGGTCTTTGATGATATTCCACTGGGCCTTTCCCTCTGATGCCCAGATTTCCTTCAGAAGACTTGCAGTGAAATCGGTGATAAATCACCTGCATTTCACCTCCATTAAATGCACCATCACACTACAGCCTCTTTCCTCTGCTTCAGCCTCCAGATTGGCATAGCACAGCTGCTTCGTTTTATGTGCTTCATAAAGGTGTCTTACCAAGGACCTGTGGGCTCAACAGTGTAGACGCGACAACAAGAGTTGGACCACATTACCAGGTCTGGGCACAGGTTAGTCATGGCAATGTCTGGTGGGAAAGCAGGTCTCTGATCTGAGATTACATTTTCTAATGGACTCGAGTTGAGAAGCATCATACAGAAAGTTGGCGACCTCTGCTCACTATGTAACTCAGAGACCGCTGACCCCACTCTGTGATTTTACGTGGCCCACCACTTCATGGTTGTTATTCCCACTCACATTCACTTTGCTATATTACCAATATTTAGTTGCAAGGAAATTTCACGACTGGACTTGCTGCATGGTAGCACAGTACTCCATTTCAGTTGAGCAGTGGAGATATGTGGTGAGGTAGAGTCTGCGGCTCTGCTGCAGAGCAGGGATGGTGCAGTGGGGCCAAGGGCAGTGTTACTCTATTTAGATTAGAAAACAGCATGCAACCCCACCAGCACTTTATCAATGTGGGTTAGTATTAGATATGCTTGTTTGTCCCCATTATCTATCCTGTAATTGGCATAATTCAAACCAAACTGTTGCTGGTGTCAGATGGGCTAGTTTGGACCAGGAATTGATAAGAATTTAGTGATTCCAGTTCCCTTATATCTCTTATCGATTCTCATTGGGTTTTCATTCGCTCCGCTTTGAGAATCACCACTGCCTTTAAGCAGGTCAAATACATCAAATACATTACATTTGTGCATGCTGCATGGTCAAATGTTTGTGGGTGCCTGAGGTATTTCCCCTCATTGTTGTGTTTAGTGATGGGGTCGTTACTCAAAAAAAAGTAATGTTTTACACAGAACACTTTTCTTAAGATTAATGCAGTACGCTAAGCAGAATTGATAGGAAAGCAGACTAACAATGCCAAGTATCTTGCCCAAGAATATTTTGGCATGCAGACTGGAGCAGCCAGGAATTGAACTGCAACCCTTTTCATTTTTAGATGACCCCCTCAACCAACCCAGATGGAAGGGAAATGTTTTTCCATATCCTTACAGGTACCTGAAATCACAATATGTCCAGCTGTATGTAGTACCGTTTAAATGGCAGATTCAGACAGCTGTTTCAACAATCTCCCAGACAGAATTTGATGGCATCTGTGAGTAATTATGTTGAGGCCATGACTGGGGATGGGAAAGGAGCGTGAGTATAGATTGTTATTGCACAAAAGGACCAGAGCGTGATTGCAAAGTGCAAACTGCATCAAAGACAGAAATAGCGGCATTATGTGTGCATGTGTTAGTCCCTGTAGGGAAATTACTCCTCTGCATTTAACCTGTTCACCCAGTGAAGCAGTGGGCAGCCACCAGTGCAGCACTCAGCGAGCAGTGTGTAGGGACAGTACCTTGCTCAGGGGTACCTCAGGGTAGCCATCCAGTGGATTCGAACCCCTGACCTTCCGAGCATAGGGCAACCACTTTACCTGCTATCCCTGCCCTGTCTTATTATGTTGTGTTAACAGCATTATTGTGTTGGTTTTCATTTTTGCTTGATGTTGTCGTGTAATGGCTCTGGGTAATTTTGACCAAGTATTTTGAGTTTCTGGTGTTTTGGTATTATTCTGTATGATGGTTTATGTTCTGATTCACCAGCTGTGCTGTTTTGATTAGCACTATCCAATGTTTTGGTTTAATTCGTGTTAAGAGTTTAGTCTTAGGTTTTTGTTCTCTCTCTCTGTTTAGTGTCTACTCTGCATCTCTATGCCTGTTGTGTGCTTCCTGTTCCATTTTGATAGTCCTGCTCTGTGTTCAGCCTCTGTCCCCTGTCTCGTCTGTGTAATTAGCACCAGCTGTGTTTCCCAGGTGTTTCCTCTTTGCTCTGTTCCCCTCTTGTATTTTAGTCCATGGGCTGTGTCCCAATTCAGGGTCTGCACGCTTGAAGCACGCGCACTACGCATACTACGTACGGTGCGTACTATAAGTACGAGAAGTGCGGAAGTGAGAGGCTTGTGAAATGGGACTGTATACGCTTCATATATATATACATATATATATATACACATATACATATATCACTGACTTTCAGCTTGTTGTGTTTGTGGATATATGACTGACTTTAATTATTAAACATTCGCACATAAATAAGTGACGTCATATTCAGTACTTTTGACAGTTCACTCTTCGGCCGCTCCATCTTATTAGGGAAATTCCACATACATAAAAGTAAATTTCAAAACTCAACCCCATCATTTCATTTGCTTTTGATTGAAATTGAATATTACTTAAACTCTCTTAAATTAACTTCCAATAAAAAAGGTTTATCATTGATTGAAATTCATTCAGAAATGTTTAACGCTGAGCTGTCACAACTTTCAAGTACAAAGTTGTTATGAAGTCTGTCACATTCCCCCCTTTTTTTTCTTTTTTTTTATCCTTTATTTATTTATCCTTCTTATTTCATTGTACTGTATATTGTTACTCTTATTTGCCTTGTATGTCTACTGTACAAACTGAACTGGAATGACTGACTGTTCGCTTTATAAGTTCAATAAAGTTTGGAGAAAAAAAACCCCTCTTCAGCCGCTCCCTTCTGCCTTCTTGCGGCAAAATTATCCACACCCACCGCCGCGCTATGAATCGTGGGATATATGGGACCACGAAGCGTGCACCGGACCACGCTTGATATTTGGGGAAATCGACGGCGCATTTGGAGTATGCATTTGAAGTACACTTTGAATTGGGACAGCAGTCGTCGCGTGGCGGTGACGTAACCGCACTTAAAATGCGTACTTCAAGCGTGCAGTCTCTTAATTGGGACACAGCCTCAGTCTTCCCCTGCTTGTTGTTGTGTATTTAACCTTCATTCACACCTTCTCCGTGCTGTATCTCCCTTTGTGTTCTGGTGAAATTCTATTCCTAGTTTCTGGTTTTATTCTCCTAGTTTATGCTGTCTAGTTTTAGTTTCTTGAGTCTAATTTAGCTGTTAGTTTGGGTTTTTGGTTCTTAGTTTGTGTTTGTAAAATTAACTTCTTAGCAAGAGTGTTCCAGCAAATAAAACTGCGCTTTAAGTTAACTTCCTGTTTCTGAGTCCTGCGTTTTGGTCCACATCCTGCCTGCCACACAGCGCGATCTTTGACATGTCGGCTGTTTACTAAGATAACGATCAGATATGTGTCCTCACCACTCTATAGGTTTATATTAAATGGTAGTTATGAGACATTAAGTTTCAGGTCAATTTTTGAAGAAACAAAAAAATAATGTAACGAGTAGTGTAACAAATTACTTTATCCTGGGAGTAATTAAGTAACGTACTCCAATAATTTTAAGAAAAGTACTGTGTTTAGTATATCTGATTACTCTATTGGTGTAATGACCCCAACACTCATCACAATAAAGAGGGGAAACACCTCCAGCATCCACAAACATTCTCCATAAAGCATGTAATTAATATGAATAATGTAAAGTATTTGATATACTGCTCAGTGATAGTGACTCTCAAAGAGGAACCAATGAGAACCCAATTAGAATCGATACTGGAATCGAAATCACAAATTTCTTATCAATTCCCTTCCTTATTTTAAAGCAGCATAAAAAAATTAAACTAAAATAAAATACTTAAACAAAACAAAAACTTTGATACTAACGAACCAGAAACAATTCCACTATGGCTGCCCACACTAATTCATAAAATATGTCAGCGAGCAGATCGAACTTACAATTACAAAAAACATAACTCATTCTGCTGACACCTTTGACACTCCTACTTCCTCCAGTTTTGACCTAAACTATGAAAAAACACAAAAATGAGCTACAGAGTAGTAATCGTGTCTGGCTTTACTTATTTGAAGAGAGATTTTTACAATTAAAAGTTGAGAGGGGGGTTCAACCTGGCACCCGTTGAGGTGCCAGAATTACTGATTGCACAGACACACCTGCTGTGCAAAACCGCTGAAAACAAATAAAATGCCCTCTGCTGCTTTGGAAAGGCAGCAACCTCACACTTTAGTATGAAATGCCAATACTGAATGTCATCGCTTTCACAAGCTAGGCAACCGAAAAAGGCCTTTGAAGCCAGAAAGCTGTGTTCTCACATTTTTTACACCTTAATGGCTCCCATGTTTGCCTCTTAAAACAACCTTGTGTTCCTGCAACCTGAAAGTGCTCCTGCTGTGTGAGTGTTTGTGTGTGGTTCATCTGTCCGTGTGTGTGTGTGCAGGTCATGTTTGTGCATGTATACAGTATCTTTTCAAAAGGCACACTTGCAAGGAGAATTTTTGTTTTCTCAGTCTTCATACATATTTTAAGGGCACATGGTTTCCAAAAGCACCTTTCAAAATGTGATTCTTCAGACCTCAGACTCCATTTCACCTCAGTGTATCTTAGCTGAGCTTAGGAGGACAGTGCTGTTTCCAGAGGACAGCTGGAAACAAACCATTTTAGTTCCCCCTCTCTTTAAGGTTTTTTTTTCTAATGTGGCCACAGCTGTGTGCCTAAGGTGACAATATTAAGGATTTACCTTTTCAGCTATAGCATGTTACACATTGTATAACATGTTTAACACAGCCACACACGGCTCCTTGTGTTTTTATCTCAGTCAATTAACTCGCTCGGCTGTTCAGAGCAGCCTGATTCCTGGCAAACAGGACACAGAGAGCAAGCACGCGACTTTTAGGAAGCAATCACCTCTCTGCAGATGACTCTTGTGTATCAATTACTTTGAGTGTTATGTGACATGACTCATATAAACTGGCCAATATATACATTCCTAAACCTCTGTGAAACAACACTTTCTTAGACTCATCTCAAACACACCTTGAGTTGAGTCAACTACTGTTGTCAACTAAATGAAATTGAAAAATCCCTTGGTTCTCATGTTGCACGATCAATGGGTCTGGCTCTCATTTTGTTCATGGTAATAATTTTTTGTTTCTGTGCAGTCCTCTCTAGGAAATTGGAACCCTTCTCAAGTTTATGTATGTATTGTGACCACAGACCGATCTGAGTCGATGCTTATCTTTTTCCCCAGTCCAGTCAAATCTCTGACAGTGTTCTTCTGCACAAAATTTTCACGATGTTTTTGGGTTAATACCGTATGTTACCGCTAGAGGTCACCCTTTTCAGTTTTCTGTATGGTAGGTTTATGTAAAGGTATTGGTAGACGCACGTAATCAGCGTCAGATGTGTTGTTAACCGGAAGAAGGCAAACAGTTTGTGGCTGCTGCGCTGTTATGTCAAAAATGATGTTGGGATAAGGACCAAAGGGACAAGATAAGTACTGATGGAGTTATTGGACTGTTTAATTCATTCATGCATACCAGTGACATCGCGTCACCCCCGTTAACAAACATCTCAGTGGCTTCAAGCGTAGGCTTAGCCTCTACACTGGTGTTTTTAATTTTTGATTTTAATCAACTTCATGAGAATCAAGAAATAGTTGTTAAATGCTGAAATGCCCAATAAAGCCGAGGGAAAGTGATGTTTTTTGCAATAGATGTAAAACTGACCTCTTTCGAGGATTACAGGTGATCCTCTTAACACCCATCTGTTGTTTGTTTGCATTTTAAATTTCTCCTGCTTTAGCCTTGTAAGTATAAAAAGAAAGAATCACCTTTCAGAAAAAGTAATTTTAAAAAGCTGTGCTGATATGATGACGATTGGTATGTCTGTGAAGGTTCTCAGTCATCCAGGTCATCGTAGTCAAAGGAGCTTGCAAAGAAAAGTGTCTGGACTTCTTTAAGTTGCTTGAAGACGTTTCACCTCTCATCCGAGAAGCTTCTTCAGTTCTAAGGTCAAATGGTGGAGAGTCCCAGATATAAACCTAGTGGGAGTGTCCCCCCCCACAGAGGGTGAGGATCATCAGGGGGTCCAAGGAGGGGTCCAAGGAGCCAAGGTGTGAAACTGGGTGTGGGTCCCGATTGGGACCCACACCCAGTTTCACACCTTGGCTCAGGCGATTACAGGATCATCAGGGGGTCCTTTCGTCCCTCTGTGGGGGGATACTCCCACTAGGTTATATCTGGGACTCTCCACCATTTGACCTTAGAACTGAAGAAGCTTCTCGGATGAGAGGTGAAACGTCTTCAAGCAACTTAAAGAAGTCCAGACGCTTTTCTTTGCAAGCTCCTTTGATGACGATTGGTATATTTTACAGCATAACACAAAGTTGAAATATTTTAACAAAGCTTAAAATGGTTATTAAATCGGTTTATCAGGAGCGAAGCAGAATCAAATAATAAAAATCACTAAAAAATTCTTTAAATCATCTGAATTATAGCTATCTGATTAACCTACTCTAGGCCAACACTGACATTATTCTGATCCTTTTGCGGAAGGAGGTTAGAGAGAGAATGGGCACACCCAGGCCTGAAGATGCGCTTATTTCTGTGGAAATACAAATCTCCTTGAACTAATGGTCTTCAAGTTCTCTCTCAATCCACCACTCTCGACACATGGAGCGCTGAAAGCTAAAGACCAAATGCAGGGCAAAAGGGATTTTTTGGGTTGTTTTGTTTTTTTAAACAATGATTTATTGATTTTTGGGGGGAACAATACAAACAGCAACAAATCAGCACAGCCAAATACGAAAAAAAAGAAGAGAAAGAAAAAACAAAAACAAATACAGGTACATGAGTTACAAATGAACATGTCTGGGTCAAATACAGTGTTCCACATTTACAGTCAAGGGAAAGGACAAAAAAAAAGGGGAATATGGACATTACCGGTAATTATTATGTTTAAAAACAAAATGTGATCCCCCTTTATGTCAGCACAGCAAGGTCACAAGGTAGGTGACCAAGCAAAGGCCGCCATATACTACAGAAAGCATCACAATTGCCCTTTATAATGGCACCAAGGCGCTCCATTGGCAACACCTTGAATGTTTCTCTGTACCATTGTGTGTCAGTGGGGGGCTGTCTCTGAATCCATTGAAACTAAAGGGTGTTTTTTTAATAGATGGGTAAATAGATAAAGTTGTTTTAGTTTTTGAAGACTTTGCAAAAAAGAAAAACTTTCTCCTCTTCAAAAATGACCACATCAGTAAGGACAGATTACTGTAGAAAATTCAGTTATACGGCGCCAACTTTCAACAACAGTCGCCCCAAGGCACTTAAAATATAAGATGAAAGCAAACTACTCAGATACTTTATTTTTCTGTCCTTCCTGTATTCTGAGTGTACATTGTGACTACACTTAGTCTGCAGCCAGTTTGACTCACATTTTAGCAGGTTTGCTGTATGTTTTCTATTGTTACACATAGCATTCATTCATACACAAATAGGAATAAGACTTAGAATAACTTTATTTATCCCAAGGGGAAATTCATATGTCTGACATGACTCATGTGCTATCTGTATGAGAAGCTTAAGAGAACAGATGATTTTCTGTTTCTCTCAGTTTTACAGTGGCGAGAGAGGAAGTTCCATGAAGATGTTGTAAAGTGGGTGATCAGAGTTATTCAGGATGGTTTGTAATGTCTTTAGTGGGCACCTTTCCACCACCTCCGTGTGTGTCCAGTCTGGTTTCAATTACAGAGCCCGTTTTCCTCACTAGTTTGTGTAATCTCTGTGCGCCCTTGTTTCTGATGCTGCCTACCCAGCAGACTGCAGCATAGAACAGCTCACACCACCACAGACTGATAGGCCTCAATCTTCAGAAATCTATCATTTCCTTCATCTCAGAGGTGTTCAACATGAGGTCGCTTTTGTCACTCTACTCACTGAAAGCCTTTACAAGATCCCTGTATTCAGAGTACTGTCCATTCCTGATTATATATATATATACACCACAATGGCAGCGTAATCCGAGGATTTCTGGATGTGGCAGGACTCACAGTTGTATTTGAAATCTGCTGTAACCGACCTGATACAGTGCCCTTTCTGTCAGGTAGTCTGTAATCTAGGAAACGAGGAGGAATCTACTCCCATCTCTGTCAGCTTGTCTGAGTATGTTGAGCTGGATGGTTTTGAAAGCACTTGAAAAATGAATACAGCTCTTACATAAGCATCAAATTCCTCCAGATGAACAAGCGCACAGTGACGCATCGTTCACTTCGATGTTTGTATGCAGACTGAAGGGGGTCAAGTTCATCTTTGACCTCAAGTCTCAGTCAGTGTAGCAATCGTATCAGTGGCCACTAATCTGTAGTCAGTTAGTGCAGCTGGACAGTTTATTTTTGCCAAGGTAGGTATAACCGTCAGGATTTGTTTCCACTGTGTCGGGAGCACGCGCTGGGCTGTGCAAATCATGGACAAACAATATCCATCATTCTTGATTTTTAGCTCACAAACACTCCTTATGATGAATAACTAGTCCTGAAATTTCTGAGGTCTTAGCTCTTTATACAGTAAAGTTATAGTAAGATAGAAATAATTATCAGGCAAACTGTTGTCGGTTTGTTGAAATATTCCTGTCCAATAACACTTGAGAACAGTGAATGTGTCATTTCTGTTGTAACCCAGAAACTGAGCAGTAATTTAACAACACTAATGTTTCACTTTTTCACTAAAGTAAAACGTCACGACTTCCATGTCCAGTTAGTTGGAAAGGAGGCAGAGCCAACTGCTCCACGTGCTCCAGAGGAAAATAATTCTGTCGGGGATACCTACCTTTACCTTCCTTGGTACAACACTGGCACCAAGGACTAAGATTTGAGGAGCTGTGTGTGTAACTTATATTTTAGTTAGTATGATGTTCACGAGCTACAAGCCATAATAATGAAAATTAAATTAATGAATTACATTAACATGTGCAGCAGGGAAACTATGATTAATGTTAAAAAGTGTCCAGGGCAATGAAAATAATGTTTATAGTGACCTATGCTGCCTTGAAAAATAAGTACATTTTCATGTTGGAAAAAACAAATTGTTTTGAATGGGACCACAATGCTGGGAAATTCTGAGACCTATAAACAAAAATATCATAGGTTTGATAAGGATAACTTGTGTGAGGATTGAAAACAATGCTGTGGGACCGTAGACTCCGAGGCTCTCTACTCCCTAACTCTAACTCAGCAGAATATTGTAACCAGATGATGTGTGTTACTAGCTCCACATATCGACCTGGTTTTGATGTTGGGACTGATTGATTCTCAAAACCACTTCTGTGACAGTTCCAGTTATACTAAATGTCTCTAGGATCATATTTTGCCACAATCGCCCACGGTGAAATTACTGCTACTCAGTCACAGGTGCTAATAATATCGTGTACTGTGAATGATCTCTCCAGGTGGCAAAAATTGTATGTTTATACATATGTAAACTGTACAGGATCGCTGAGGACTTTTTTTTTTTTTTTTTTTACACTGTGTAGTATTTAGTCTGCATGTGGCTTGCTATGTTTGGACTCCCATGCACCCAGACTGATGTTTTGCTATGTGTGTATTTTCGTTGTGGGCATGTTGGGAGAGTTACCAGATGACTAAGGGGTAAAGCACTTGCTGATGCTCTGGAAAATGCATCAGCACCGTGGTAAACTGTAGTAAACCTTGCATTGCTTCAACATGTCTTTGTACACATGGAAATTGTGTTATTGAGGCATTCATATTTAATTTAAGTGGTCAACAGTACAGTACAGTCTAGCTGATGTAAACCTTTAAGCTGCGTGTGTAGAGGCTGTTTTATAACATTCCTCCCATCTGTTTATCCTTTAGTCCTTCAGTAGATACGAGCCGCTGTTGTCCAGCTGTCCTCCAGCTGGTTAGATCTCCTCGTTACTAAAACAAGTGAAAAAGACTTTTACGAGACAATTGAACCCTAACCCAAAATGGTAAATGCAGGTTAGTATCTTGCCCAAGGATATTTGGCACGCAGACTGGGGGAGCCAGGGATCAAACCACCAGTCTGATCAGTAGATGATGTGCTCTACCATCACAATATAATTCAACAATTGTTAATGCCTGAAATTAGAAATGTAAAAACTCCATCTTTACGATGTGATGAACCTGATGACATTGTCACAGTTTCTTCCACTTGTCTTTTTTTCATCCACTTCACATTCCTGCTACACCCAAAGTGCACCCTGAGAAAAGACTTTAGCTTAACAGCTTGACAGCTAACTGTGGGTGAAAAATAACTGGGCTCATTTGCACCTAATTACGAGGTTTGTAAACCACTTTTTGACTATTTCCATTTTATGCTACTTTATATATTTTTTGTTGCTTTTTAGTGAAATTGCATTATACACCGTGTCTTTTAGCTGTTAAACAACAAGTGAGTCAAAAATAATGTTAATTTTGTAACCTCCCATTCTCAACAGAGTTAAAGGATGATAAACCGAGTTATGTCATGGTCCAGTTTCCCTGTGCTGGCTCATTCTTTTCTCTTCTCATTTTCCTCTCACTGTCTGTCTTGCTCTGTGTGTGTGTGTGTGTCACACGTTGTGTTTGAGGGATGGGTCCTCCTCTGGTGTCCAATCCTTTGACTCTGTACACCTGAAAGTAAGTCATGATCTCAGCTGTTGGTAATTACCTGATTCCCAGTCTCCTACTTAAGATGTTCAGTTGAAGCCTGATTGTTGTTTGAAAACAGAGAGTGAAGTCAGCTTCTTTATCTGCATGGTCCTTTGCTTGCTTTTTTGCTCTGTGACTATGTCTTAGTGGTGGTGAGATGAAGCTTTGTGAAGTACTGAAGCTTTCCATCGAATTGGTCCACTCATGGGCTGAAGCGTCACGATGCTTCATTTGCTCCACTCTGCCATCAAGTGGACAATAAATGTAAAACAGACAAAGCATTTATAATGACATGGATTTGGTGTGCGAAGCTTTAAATTGAATAAATGAATGATGTTTGTGATGCTCACATATAAATTCTGAATATGGTCTGAATATGATTTTAATCTGTCTTTATGATACAATATCTGGGTCAAAACAGGAAAGTGGAAATAAATTGGGGAGAGTGTTGTGATGTGAATGTGCTTCTGTTACTTTATTTGTAACTGTCCCTATGTTACTAGGGACAACATTTTATTTAAACATAACTTTTCCACCACCCATCCATCAATTGATACCTTATCGTGGTGGTGGGGTTTGTGTGGCCCAGGGATCCCGCGGGCTATGTTGTCCAGATGAACAGAATCAACTTTTCAAGATTTCCTTACCTGGATGATTGGGCATGCATCAAGGGTTCATGTTTTTCAGATATCTTTTCCACTCCTCTGTATATTAGTGTTAACGATTGTTTACACATATAGTGCATTTTATCCTTAGTGTTACGAAGACATAACGTGACATCACCTTATATGTTTATATAAGGTGATGTCACCAATTAGTTAATGAAGCCTCAAGATGAGTATTTTGATCGTAGCTTTTTGAAACCAGATGTTGGATGTGCAGAACTGACTGAGAAATTGAAGGATTATGACAAATTGCAGTGTTATATCTGGGGGTGCAAATTAAGTCAAGGAAGGGAGGAAAATGAATCACTGTTAAAACACTGTTTTCCAACCAACGAAGTTGGAGACTTTTCTAGATTCAGTTCTTAGTGGAATGCTTTTAGTTGACATCCAAACTTTCTGGCCTGAGATGCAACTTGCAGCTGTGGTTTGATGGTTGTCGGCAAGGCTTCTGTTCTTTGGTTCTTAGTCGGCTTAGTAGGTGGAGTATATCCACTCCCTCATCTGCACGATCTCAGCCCTGCCTCCCTAAATGTGTCTCCTAACTGCTCAAATTGAGCTGTCCTTCTTATAACCCTCTAACCACAATCCAGTGATTTTTTTTTTTGTTTTCTTCGTCCATCTTAAAAGCAAATTTCTGCAAGATTTTAACTTCAGATCTTTTTTTCTGTCATTGTTGTTTTAAGCATGTTAGCATGTCACCTCTCTTGTGGTAATACTTGCAGAACTACAACAGAAATGACTTGAACAGAAACACCTCATAGAATTTTTGAGGTCAATGAATGCATTCACAAGGTTCACTGTGAGGTCTTTATGCACTAGAATCAATGCAATCCTCAGGTGAAAACATTACAGCACTCGGTGATAAATGGTTGATTTGTAGTGAAAGAACAATAAAGTAAAAAAAAAAATCAGAGTAAGAGTGGAGAAAAATGTTATTCCACAACAAAAGCACATCCCTTTCCTGTCAAACCCTGTGCAAGAATCAAGTGTTTAGCACGCATGTACATTAGCATGCATCCTTGCCATCTCATTAACAAGAGTGGGTTAGAACAACAACAGCACACCAATACAAATAGTTCACCTTTCATGAATACACAGCATAACAGCCAAGTCAGTCGTGTTGTGCATCTATCAGAATCCCCAAGGCTGGGCTGGTGCAGCTTGATGAGCTGAAGTGCTGAGAAATCCCACCACACGAACTGAACTGCTAGTTAAACCTGGCACTGTTGCTTTGATTAATGAATGTTCCTTTCATGTAACATGATGGTAAAACTCTGCAACTGTACTTCATCGATGAATAAAACATTCAACTGATTTACTCAAACACCAACACGATCAATTCGGTTCTTTTTTCATTTATTTTCTGCAAAGTAAAAATCTCTGTTCAAAGTGCATTAGAACATCAGGTTGGCACAGGGCACAGACATCCTGCACATCAGTCACCACAAACACAAGTTTACCTTTAACACAGTCCACACTGGTTCCAGGATCTATGGAAAAACTATGAAATTACGGACATCAGTAAACCATCTTCACTTGGGGGGTAAAATCCACTTGCTTAATGGACACGACGACACAATCCAAGACAATTTGACACAGTATGAACTACATTCTGACTGCCATAAAAGACATTTATGTCCTCATTGCAGACACTCTTACTAACAGCTATAGATTATGTTGTTTCAAACAGACCTCAGAAAAATGGAAATACACCTCAAATAAACACTACAAAATGTTTTCATGAAGTTGCAATTTGGGTGATACTGATAACAAAAAGATATTTTAGGGGTTTTTTTGTCCATGAGAGGAAAAAGAAACAAAGCAAAGTATGCCAAACACATACAGAAGCCTAAAGAGGTCATGGTTAGAACTAACAAGTTGTCATTTTTGCCATTTAATTAAAAAATAAAAACAAACTTTGGATAATGTGATTTTCCTAATTTCTCACAGAAAAAATGGAAGAAACAACCCAAACAGAAATCTGTTTAATAAAACAGAAAGAAAAAATGAGGAAAGATTAAATTTTGAGAAAATCTGAGGCTGTTTTTAAACCATGCAGAAACAGTCGTTTATACAAACTCTCCTTTCATGGGGGAATAACCATCTCTCTCAGCAAACTCTACAGTTGAGCTAAGTGATGTTCCTGCCTCCTATCAGGGGTATTGCCATTTGTGTATTTTTCCAGTATCTTTAAGCAAGGAACAAGATTTTAGGTACTGGAAGCTTTCTGAATTAACTAGACAATCGAAGAGGAGAACAAAAGAGGGCCGTCATCGTCTGATACGTCTCAAAAGCATCAGCTTGATGAGGAGAAATCAGAGCAGGCAGTTAAGAACTGCTTTGAGATTTACACATCAAACTTTTACAGTTTTTTTTTTTATTGTACCTTCGGTTTTTATGATGAACAAAAACATATATATGGGAATAAATTCAAAACCAAATGAGACCAATGTGACAAAGACAATATCATTAAAAAAAAAAGTTTGTTTGAGAAAAACAAAGATAACAGCCTGCCATACTGATCCCCTCGAGGTCTTGTGACCCAATCAGTGCATTGCCACAAGACAAGAGAGTTGTCTCCTCTCAAAGAAGAATGCGAGCAGCGGCAGGAAGGGTTAAATGCATTTACAGCAGAACAACATCTCAAACGTTACATTTTCATTTGAAATCTGTGTAGGTTTCAGATGAACCCAGAAAGGTCACCTTGCTGTTGTGGAACAGTTCAAGTTCCCTCTCATTCAGTCACCAACTGATCATGGCTTTATGTTTCCCTTGGCTTTATCACACAAAGATGTGCTTCAGTGATTATTTGGTGAAGTTCCATCAGCTGTGTACTCTACTGGAAGAATACACCAAATACAATGTGCTCAAGAAAAGGCAAAGTAATTCAGTTTATGGCAATGGATACTGACTTCAAGGACCGCCTTTGTTTGTAGCGCACGGCTAAATCACTGAGAATCATTCGGCAAAGGACCGGATGACGAAATCAGTCTGAAACCAAGACACTGAGTAGATTATATGGCAAAATGGAAATGCACCTGATCTCCAGAGTTTCTGTAATAGAAAGAGACCAGCCTCATGTGACAGAGCTTTTACCATCTCATTCTTTATCAAACATCTGCTGCTTTCTCTCTTTATGGGAAATAGTGTAAAACGTTTGCTCTTTGCTGAATGCAATGTGCACGTTTGAAGGAATGTTGAAATGTAATGAAAATGACTGAATAAATGGCTTAACATTCAAGTTGCTTCTTACAAAGGCATGGGAAGGAGCACAGTGAGGTAAGCCAGACGAAGACTGGAGTAAACATAGCAGTTACATGAACAGGCAAAGACACAATGCATTAATAAGACAATATATACTCAATATCTTTTAAAAGAATACATTCACTGTGAGAATCTAAAAAATATAGTAATAAACAATTAAGTATGGCCTTGTTCCTGTGATTCACTGGAAGACATGTGCAAAGGAACACTGCTGAAATGTCGTCTGTAGCAATGAAAGCTAATGAAATGTCAATACCTTTAAAGGAACCCTCTAACATTTGGAAAATCTGAGTATTTAACACAGTGAGGTTTGTTTAACATAAATCTGCCATTAATGGCTTGCAGTCCAATAGTTGGGGGAAAAAAAATCCTTTATTTTTTCTGGTTGTTATTCACTGACCTCTATGGAAAACATCACGATCCCAGGGAAAGTGTGAAGGAGAATTCGTAAAGATTTCTTTAAAAAGAGAATGTTGTTTGTGGAACTGCCATGAAAATGATAATGAAATAATAATAAAACCTGAAATTATCCAAAAAAGAAGTTTGAATAGCCTACAGATGATCAAAAATATGAAATGCCGTGCTGGAGAGGACCTAGTTTAACTTTACGATTTATAATCTGTCACTGACATAAAACGAACAATCAGACTAAGGGTTGGCGTTACAGCAACGGTGCTTCTGTTTGATCTGAAATGTTAGAAATGTTTGTTTAACCTCCAAAATGATTCTAATAGCATAACTGCTCGTGAATTCAAGTTCAGGTCACACCACACCAATGTCATTTCTTTATAACGTGACCGCACAACCACATGCAGGGTTTAGCTGCTATACAAGGGCAGCAACACCTGCAATTTGTTCATGATGAGTGTGCTGCTGATAGTCAGCAGTGACGGATACGACACCGTCACAGCCTGCAATCCTGCACAATCCTCAACTTTTCAAACCAACCTGGCTAGTTTCCAAAAATCTCAGATTTAATCCTCCTCAGAGGGCGGAGTAGTTTTAATGCTAGCTGTGAACACGGCAGGAGCTGTGCGTTTTAAGATGAAGCGGTGTTAGTGTGTCTGTCTGACCTTCAAGTGGAAGAGCTGCCAGCCAAACAGGCTCTGTGAGCGCGGCCTACAAGTGAACTGACATTAACAGAGTGACAGTGGGTGGAAAATCCTCAGCTTGATGACTTAAATGTCTCTGTGGTCTCTCTCTGGCCTGTTAGCTAAAGCAGACACCACAGTCTGCACTCTGGCCCTGATCCACCAACATCAGGCTTCAACACACGCGGCCACATCTGATGGAAACTTAACCAGAGCAATGGAAACACATCTTGCAGTGTAATTAGCTGGCAGCAGCACCTGTGCAGCATTTTTGTCTTTCTGAGAAAACATCAACGCTTCTATAGAGTTAAGTTTTCCACATATTCATTTACCTTGAATACAGTTTGAGAGGCTGGTTCAAGTTCACCCGTCTGTGCTGATCAGATCCTGGTTTATACATAAGTCGATTTTTAGCTTTGCCATCTCTTATGAAAACTAAAATGATGCTTTACTGACCATTTCCATCACTAGACTATAAACAAGCCAGAAGTGTATCCAGACTATTTAATTGACTTCACATGAGGTCAAACTCAAAGTACTCACAGCTGGGATCTAATACCCTCTCTCTCTCTCTCTCTCTAATCTGCTGGTTTTATTCAGCAAATTATTCACTTATCAATTCTTTGTCCTGTACAAGGTTGTTGACTGGAAGCTTTTGCAGCTTCCCGTGGTCACGTGACTGTTCGCAGCTGATTTCAGATGGCACTGCCTGGTGTGTCGCTGTCTGATGAAAAGCAGGTGTGCTTGAAATGTCCCTAGATGTAATAAATGAGGAATCTGGAGTTCTGCAGTGTGCGAACAGCTACTTCTTTCTCTTTTATAGAAATGATGGCCAAGATTACAACAGACTAATACTGCAACAGACCCAGGTGTCTCACACCTGCAACTGTGAGGACAGAGCTGCAGTAATTCACCATGTTGATAATGATTACTTTAGAAAAGCTTCAACAGTGAGTCTGAGTCTAGCTTTGTGGTTGGAAATTACAACAAGTGTGCATCATTCAGTGCCAGCTGTAGTTAAAAACGTGGAAAATGTGATATCTTAAAGACGGGAAGGGCCAAGAAATATAACGACACCACAGAAATATGGCAAATTTTAGCCACAACGTCACATTAGATTTCTGTCAAATGTTGCAAGGCAAGAGTGATTTTATACACTTAGATCTATGTGTGATTCATTTTTACCCCATTTTTCTGTAGAGTATTAATAACAAAACAAATAATCTACTTTGCAGTAAACAGTGCAACACTGTGTACAGGGGCTGGAATGGGAAGGTTCCAAAATGTGACTGAGATCTGATGAACATTTCTTCACTATCAAGGTTATATATCCAATTGTAAAGAGCAAATATAATAATAACTGTAATTATTATTGTTGTTATCAAATCAGCAACACCAAATTCCAAAAATGTAAACAAACACCGTCTAAAACAGTCATTTCTGAATTGAAAGAACTTCAAAAGTTGTCAAGCAGAAACTGTTTTGTGCACTGCTGCATGAAGCACTGAATAACTGAATTATCACTGTGGCCAATTAAACCACATTAAAAAGAATTTGCAATGTGACATATTTTAAATGCCTTAAGCGCAGAGCTATTCTTTGTCAGTTACACACCCTATTTGGCACTCAGATGTATGTCCATTGACTTTTTCAAAAATAAAATAAGCATCAAGGTAATGACAAGGAAATGAATCATTGGGCATAACATTCTGATTTGGTCCTTATATAGATGTCACTTAGATGTTTGCAAATTTAAAAAAAAAAATACAATAAATTATTTGCTAGTTGGATTTTTTTACAACTCTACTTTTATATAATCTCGACATTTCTTACCAGCAGTAAATTAACTGATGATGAGGTCATCTGCTGAGCTTTGGAAACGTCTAATAGATTCCAATCCTGTCAGGGGCCACTAGCAGAACCAAATGTAAGCTATAAGGTTTGAATTTTGACACCCCCCCCCCACAAAAAAACAGGAGCTGCTAGAAAACAGATCAGTGTGCATCACCGTTTTATCATCAGTGTACCTTTTCCATTTCTTGCTGAACTAACTGGACCATCCTGTAAATTCACAGCACCATCTTACCATTCAGTTAGTCCGTCATTTAGTTTTTCCTGCTCAGAGTCAAAGAAAGAAAAAGCTTCATGAAATATAATTATCCTCTTCCTGTCTCATACCCCAGAGTCTGAGTACATGCCATTTATCAGATAGTCGACCTGCGTGTAGTCCTTCCTCTTGTAGCTGTCGTAGGCCAGTTTGACAAACACTGACACTGTGACCAAGAAGAAAAGCAGGCCAAAGAGCAGGACAGCCAGTAAAGACGCCGTATCGACGAGCTGCTTGGTCAGAACAACCCCCGCCTCTTCTACCACAGGGACCCTCGTAGCTGAGGCAAAAGATTTATTGTGATTGGCCAATGCATCAGTACTGGCAACAGTTATAGCAGATGGTGATTTGGTTAAAGATGATGTCTGAATCGGTGCCACCTCAATACTGGGGTGTGGCAGGGCAGCTGATGGAGACGTGTCTGAACCATGGACGGAAGTAACAGCAACACTTGTGTAAGCTATCGTCACCGAGTGTGGGGCTACTGTTGTTCTTGTTGTTGTTGCAGTTGCTGGTGCTGAGGTTGTAGATTTCACAGGTGTAGTGACCACATTCTTAACAGACTCTGAAGTGGTTGCTGTTATACTGCTAGTGCTGGTGGTGGATCCAGTATGCAGGCGCTGAGCAGGCAAGCTAGTGGGGGTAAATGCCTCTGGTGATTTGAGATGCTCCTGTGACGATGGCTGCTCAAAGGATGCTGAAGATGTGGAAGAAAGGGCTCCTTCTGTAATTTGCTCATTTTTGTTCACCGATGTTACAGACTCATTCAGTCTGTGGCTGACAGTGGTGTGGTTGGTGGATGATGAGTTCAGGGAGGACTGAGTGCTTGCATTTGGTTGCAGACTGTTATTATCCTTGCCTGTACTAGAGTGGGTCTGTGTGATGACATCTGAAGTGCTATTCGGGTTTAAGGCAGAGACTGAAGTGTTCGGTGGAGTGGTCACACCATCCAAAGAGGTCTTTGTTGTTGCATCAGTAGCACCTGGGAACAACAAATTCTAGTTAGCACAAACTAGTGAAACAACATTCGCTAAAAGCCAAACATACATTTATATTTCACTCGTATATTTGCAGAGCATCAGTTTGTACCTTTCAAAGAATTTTAACCCTGTAAATAGCCAAAGAGCTGTGCTATCTTCAAGATCGAGATACCCTTACAACCAAAACAAGTTTGGGAACTCTGAAATTACACTGATAACTGATTTAAAAAATGTTTATGATCACCATCTAAGTCAAAATTGTAGACAAAAACAATCAGACAAAATGTCTGTGAAGGTTCTCAGTCATCCAGGTCATCGAAGTCAAAGGAGCTTGGAGAGAAAAGCGTCTGGACTTCTTTAAGTTGCTTGAAGACGTTTCACCTCTCATCCGAGAAGCTTCTTCAGTTCTAAGGTCAAATGGTGGAGAGTCCCAGATTTAAACACAGTGGGAGAAACCCCCCCACAGAGGGTGAGGATCATCAGGGTTAGCTTGGCAAATGAAAGGAATACAGCAGGAAGGCATCCGGCATGGAACTCATCCAAAGCAAACACGTACAGCTGATCGCTTTGACAAGGAAGCAGCTTAAAGCACCTTTCATTGACGGCCCAAAGTAGTTAAACCTGTGTGCTATTATATCTACATTAGCTCCTTGGAGTCAGGCATCCTACTAAAAGGAGATTAGAGTAGAAGTGTAGCACATTCACTGCCTGAGTCGCTTCATTACTTGGCAAAAGCCAAAGAGTACAGCTAGGTTATGAAGGCATACCAGGAGGCGATGCTTTCAGACGGGGATGTCCAACACAACAGTAAACAAATGACTCAACAAAGCAACGCTGGCACTTGAACTGTTACACTAACGGTTCATGGAAATGACTTATTTGGTGTATCTGGCTAAAAAGCTAAACCCACACCCATCCTGTATGGAAAATACTGAAGAGTTACAAAGTTCAACTATTTCTGTTATTGGTAAAACTAAATGCTCAAAGCAGTTGTGCTTTACATAAAATTTCCAGGCAAAATACCCTCTAGGTTACTTTTGTGCCTTCATTTCATTATTCTATGCCACTACTGAACCATGTCATACTGTAAGCTGCAATCACTGATAAAATGGTCTTCAGCATTTCCCCAATAATAAATATCTTAATAGTAAATTTTGTTGAAATAACATTTCTTTTTGAGGCTATTGATACCCCAGCTATCCTCAGCAGTAATAATCATCCACACAAAATACAGGTTGCTTTAAAACACAAGTTGGCATTTTCTCACAGTCGGACTTTAAAATAACGTGCTGCCAGCCATCTGAACTTGGCCAAAAAGATGACTTTGAATGAGAGATCGGCCAAATTAAAATCAAGCAGTCTTTGTTTTTTGTGGACTTGATCACACCTCTTATGGTTTCTTTAACATTCCCAAGAAAGATTAATTGATGAATTGTGCCTAGAGCTACATGAAGTGCTTATTTTTGTTCAATTTAATTCAAATTCAGTTCAATTTTATTTACATAATGCCAAATCACAACAACAGTTGTAAGGTAGAGACACTACAATAAGGCAAAGTATAAAAACTCCAACAATCATGAAAATCCCTACGCACAAGTGCTTTGGCAACAGCAGGAAGGAAAAACTCCCTTTTAACAGGAAGAAACCTCATCAGAACCAGGTTCAGGGAGGGGCGGGGCCATCTGCTGTGATAGGTTGGGGTGAGAGAAGGAAGACAGGACAAGAAGAAGAAACACTCATTGCATCATGGGAACCCCCCAGCAGCCTAGACCTAATGCAGCATAACCTGATCCAGCCCTAACTATATGCTTTATGAAAAAGCAAAGTTTTAATCTTAAAAGCAGAGATAGTGTCTGTCTCCAAAATCCAAAAGCTGGTTCCACAGAAGAGGGGCCTGAAAACTGAAGGCTCTCCCTCCCATTCTACTTTTAAATACTCTAGGAACAACAAGTAAGCCTGCAGTGTGAGAGCGAAGTGCTCTAATAGGGTGATATGGTACTACAAGGTCATTAAGATAAGATAAAGCCTGATTATTCAAGTATGTGAGGAGCAAGATTTTGAATTCAATTCTGGATTTAACAGGGAGACCCTGTCTTTCTACATAGGGTCTCGTCCCTGTCAGGACTCTTGCTGCAGGATTCTGGATCAACTGAAAGCTTTTCAGGGAGTTTTTAGGACATCCTGATAATAATGAATTACAGAAGTCCAGCCTGGAAGTAATAAATGCATGAACTAGTTTTTCAGAGTCACTCTGAGAAAAGGGTAGTTGGAGCCCATATTTCTATGACTCTATCCAAAGTACAACAAACTCAGTTTTATCTGAATTTATAAGCAGGAAATGAGAGATTATTATGGCTTTAAGACATTCCTGCGGTTTAACTGGTGTGTGTTATCTGCCTTTGTGGAGAGATAAAGTTGGAGTCTATTAGATATGATTCGAACCACTGCAGAGCAGTACCTGTAATATTTACCGCATGCTGTAATCGCTGTAATAAAATATTACAGTCAACAGTATCAAACGCTGCACTGAGGTCCAGCAGGACAAGCACAGATGTGAGTCCAGCACACATACAATGCGTATTTTGTACACTTTATCAACCTGGCACCAACGACAAATGACATATAGATACATTCGTGCCAATATTGTGACCATGAGTGTCACAACATTGAAGGATACTTGTGGCTGCCAGTGTTAGTAGATTCACCAATGGTATCAAAATGAAAATCCTACCTTGCCTAATCTTCAAGTTATTGTGTTAACAATGTTCGGCGTCCACACCGGGTCTCACCTTTTTCTTTTTTTAATTCTGTCACAAGCTGTTCACACACTGCCCATGAAAACAGATTTTAAAAAAGCTTCACATGCTTACACACAGAACCTTTAAGACTCCTGCCACATACTTACATCCAGAGGCGCAATTAACTGTGGGTGTTGAGAAGAAGTAGGCCCCATTTGGTCCTGTGGTGGCGGAGTCAGTAAGGAGCAGAAGCACACAGGGGGGGAGGAGAAGACACAGTGATACGCTCAGCCGGAGTTTTGAGGAATACAGGGACATGGTGGGCTGGGAGGGAACGAGACAGACACACGCTCACATAGACAGAGGCACATCCATATGCGCACACACACACACACACACACACACCGGGTACAATGAAGTTCACACAGTCAACTTGTACAAACAATGAAATGAAGGCGGGGAAACCAGGAGGAGGTGAAGTCAGTTTCTGGTTGGACCTACAAAGACAAACACAAGCAAGAATCAGAAGCAGCCTGACAGACGGGGTCGATAAACTGTGTTCTTATAGATTTTCTGCGTCAGGACAGCTTATTCTTCTAGTAAACAGAGACAGTCCTTAAACAGAAACATGTAAAACCACAATTACAGCTGTATTTAACATTTAGGATGACAGCATTTATTCATATTGGTTGGATCACTTCATCTTAACCTTTTGATGGAGTCTTATATTTTCTTACCATGTTTCACTCAAACAAGTAACACACAACACTTACTGGGCCATTCAGCCAGATATTAAAATATAGTTACTATAATTCCACTGGTTAAAAATATACAAATACTCTCTCATTTAATAAGACATTTCAGGCCCTATCGAGACCAGCAGAGTCAAAGTTGAAGGATGTTACTAATGATTTGGTTCAAATTAAACAGTATTGTGGAAACTACAACTTTTTTACAATGTTCTACATTATCCAGGCTAAATCTTGGGATTTGTAGTTCAGTAAGGTGGATTTCCTGAAGCACGCCATTCAAGCCTCTTCACCTGCACAACAGTAAAGAGCAGTTAGTCCACCCAAATGTGAGGAATGACTACCATCTAGTGTCAAAACAATGCACATCTCAAGTAGTGCTCCTGGAGGAAGTAGTACGAGTCATAATCACTGTTATCAGTTATGAGTTTAATTAGACTCCAGGCTCAAGTTACAGAAGCACAGAGCTAATTATAGTGAAGTGTTAATGACAACATTTAGCTCAACAACAATTACTGCATGTATTTCACTTTCAAATGAAGAAGCCCAAACAAAATTACACATGAAGTGTCAGAATCTCTGAAATAGTTTTCTATACTGAAACACAGTGACACAGTGGTGCCTTTACATTCAAGTGTAGTGAGCAGCTTCGTTGGCTGTGCAAAGGGTCAGTCAGGAAAGATCCATCCAGCTAGTGTCTTCTTCCAAAGCCTTAGTACCATAACTACCACTACTGGCCAACCTAACAATCTCTTAACGCTGCATTGTGGTTCGCTGGAGTCCCACGGCTTCAGAAATGGCTCTATAACCTTTTCCAGACTGAGATCTCAATTACTTTGTGTCTCATTTGTTCCTGCACGTCCTTGGATCGCAGCATGATGTCTGGCTTTTGAGGATTTTTTGGTCTACTCCACTTTGTCAGGCAGGTCCTATTTAAGTGATTGTGGCAGTAGTCAGGCCTAATCAGGTTATCTTTCTCCAGTATTTTAATTTGTTTGATGATCTGAAACATTTAAGTGTGACTGACATACAAAAGGATAGGAAACCAGGAAGGGGGGCGAACACTGTCAACTGTCTCATCACAATCACAGATGAATCCAACCACAGTGTTGTCATTGGCATACTTGATGATGCTGGTTGGGTGGATTGGTGTACAATCATGGTGTACAGTAGGAGGCTGAGAGCACAATCCCAGACACACAATCTGTACGCTTACATCGCCAAAGAGGCTGCTGGCGCTTCAAGTCATATCTTCAAGTCGTATAAGAGAATTTTACTTTAACCACAGGCTACAGTATTTATTTTGATTATCAAAGCTAATGGTAATAATCAGTGTAAATTACTGTAGGAGTCATAAATGCAATCAGGCAAAAATTAATGAATTTGTTTTGAAATTTTCTCCATATGTTGTAGCTAATATTCACGTATAAAGAAGGTAAGGACACGATTTTTTTTTTTGACAACTAAACTTCGAGTCATTTTACTTTAAAGGGAACACTTCAGTGTTTTGCAAACCTAAAGAATTGTAGCTGATTGCACTGAAATGTACCACTTACAAGACTTTGTCCATAAATTCTACTACAATATCTACTCCCACTCAGCACCTAGACTACCTTAAGTTAGAGATAAATCAAAAGATTGCGATAAGCCTGTAGTCACAGAAATCACAGTCCACGAAAACAGGAGTGAGTGAGTGAGTGAGAGTCAGAAACAGCCAGCAAGTTTTGTGTGAAACCGACCTCAAAGACACTAAAAGTAAAGAATAAAATATATCAACATTACTTCTAATACACGAGTAGACAGCACAGTGCTGTTTAATGAGGTCTAATGTGATATATTTCCTGGCTGTATTCTGCACAGGCTGAGTGGGATGAGTGGAGTCTGATGTCCACATGTAAGGCATCAGCTCTCCTCCACTCATGTGGAGCACATTGTGCTTCTTTGGGAAGAATAACTAAAAACAAACTCCACTGCATTTCAAAAGCAGAAGCCATTACTGAATAACACACGCGGCATGATATTTGTGACAAATGCCAACAATATATCCACTGATCTGTGAGCACCAGTTTGGTTCATCAGGTTTCTGGTGCAGTTTTCCACGTGTGTAAAGTAACAGGGAGCTCCACGGGGAGTGTGCACTGTTATTTGGGGACCCTCCACATTAGGCCAGCCTTTACCGGATTTGTAGCACTGCCCCACAGTGCACCAGGACCCAGATCTGTGTGATAGGTACTTGACTGTAAACAGGATGCGTTTTAGACAGCTGGGGCACAGGACCAGCCCTCAGTGTAAACAGGAATACTCGTTGAAGACGCCAACGTGGAGAGAGGAAGTGCCGCGCGCTCTGCCACGCTGCCGACCTGCCAATCAAAGAAGTTTGGGCTAAAACGGGAACTCCCGAGCACACAGCCAGCAGCTGCTTTAGCACCAAATAACCCAAAACATTACATCCGAGAAATGTCCCATTAACTTTAGCCGAATAAACAGAAAAAAATCCAAAGCAACAAGAGTCAGTCACGTGTTATTGTGACTTCAAGTCAGAGCAGAGAAACGCAGCTGTAGCTCACACAAGCTAACACTGGGCCAAGTGAAAGCTGCTCCGAAGGAAGACACGGAGCTTAGTTCAGATGGGAAAACCCAAAGTTTAACTGGCTCGGTTACACAAACCAACAAGGTAACGAGCAAAACCACACCATCGATAATACAGTGAATAATGCTGTAATCGCTATGTCACCGGGCAATAAACACACCGGGAAACGAGTTAACGGAGCATGATGAAGAGACATCTCCCCTCAGCGGCGAGTGCATCCACACTACCGAGCAGCTAACACTAACAAGCCACGGTCACGGAGAGTTACTGCTCACAGGCTAGCTACAGTCCGTGTGATCGGGGGTCCTTACCAGGCTTATGCGGGGGCTCGTTTGCTGTAAACCACACACAGGTACCCAGGAACCAAACATCTACACCTTCTGTACGAGACGCTGACCTTCTTCCTCAGCTGCGGTTCTAGCTGTGTTGACTGATAATCTATGTGCTCCCGCCCTCTGCTGGCCACACCACGTTAAAACAAGAACGCCTCCTATTGTTACAGTTTACCAAAATTTATCATGACTAATACCAATACTTTCAATTCATTGCTAATGATATTATTGCTATTAATATCTAAACATATAGAACGTTACTAAAGTTAAGTCTGTGAAGGTTCTCAGTCATCCAGGTCATCGTAGTCAAAGGAGCTTGCAAAGAAAAGCATCTGGACTTCTTTAAGTTACTTGAAGACGTTTCACCTCTCATCCGAGAAGCTTCTTCAGTTCTAAGGTCAAATGGTGGAGAGTCCCAGATATAAACCTAGTGGGAGTATCCCCCCACAGAGGGACAAAAGGACCCCCTGATGATCCTCTAATCCCCTGAGCCACGGTGTGAAACTGGGTGTGGGTCCCAATCAGCCAGAGTTTTGGGGTGAGCTCATTGTGAAACCTGGCCCCACCTTATCATGCGAATACTAAAGTTAAGAAATACCGTTTTGACCAAACATATCAAGGCGGATATGAGCAGGTTTGCCTTAGAAATGCATAATAATAATAATAATAATAATAATAATAATAATAATAATAATAATAATAATAATAATAATAATTTACATCAAAATAATTTATTGAAAGGAACAAGTGAATTTCTAGATTTATATGTGTGGGCAGAAAGCCACGGATTCAATTTAAAATATTACAACTTCCTAAAGAAACAGCTGAATCACTGCCATGTCTATCCATTTATTAGCTATCCAACTAAGATCCCTAGCATGCTGCTGCAATTCCCAGTTATTTTACAAAATGGAAGAACATGGTAAATTTCACATTTCATTACAATCTCTTCTGGGAAGCAAAATGTTATATAGACAGCATGCTAAGACCCTAAACCAATGGTCCAAGGTACCACTCAGAATTTGGGTTAGTGAGTGTAAATCACCACTACTGGAAAAACATCCTAGAATATAAAAATGGATCACATCTGACCCAGATTTCACAGCAGACACAATCAATGGGTGCTTTAAATATTGGAACAAAATCGTTATTACCTCCTCCTGTTTGGTCGTGTCAGATGGAGATGGAGCTGTATAGCTTTCATAAAATCCAGGAAACTAATGGCTTAGGTAAAATTAACTTTTTTTAAGTACTTTCAGGTTAGAGACTATTTTAATGACAAGATAAAACATTTAGAAATACAAAGGACTCCAATATAATTGACATATTTACTGACATGGATAAAACCAAAAGAAATAAGAAAGTTGTGTGAAGACTGTATTCAACTATCTAAACAATAAAAAAACAAAAACAACCTTTCAAAATCTAACTGGGAGAAAGGTTCCATACCAGAGGGTGATTGGCAGAATGTGTATCTAATGCAGCTGACTTCTACCAGCTCAGGCTCCTGGAGAGAATGATTTGTGTCGGCAGAAGTGTGGAGAACAGCTGGCAGACCACGATATATTTAGGAGTTGGCCAGTCATTTTGCCTTATTTGGAGGAGGTAACAAAGACAACATAGAATGTACTTGGAAGCGAGATGAACTTTTCTTTTTGAATGGATTGTCTTATCTAATAGTACTAAGAGTGGGGCGATCGTGGCATAAGAGTTGGCAGTTCGTCTTGTAATCGGAAGGTTGCTGGTTCGAGCCCCGGCTCCAACAGCCTCAGTCGTTGTGTTCTTGGGCAAGACACTTCACCCGTTGCCTACTGGTGGTGGTCAGAGGGCCCGGTGGCGCCAGTGTTCAGCAGCCTCGCCTCTGTCAGTGCGCCCCAGGGTGGCTGTGGCTACAATGTAGCTGCCATCACCAGTGTGTGAATGTGTGTGTGAATGGGTGGATGACTGCATGTGTAAAGTGCTTTGGGGTCCTAAGGGACTAGTAAAGCGCTATATAAATACAGGCCATTTATCAATAGTAATTAAGCAACTGATATTTATGCATTTTTTCCCTTTAAATGTACAGACTGATCAGTGAATTGATAGCATATGTATGACCAACTGGTAATGTGTTTAAGTTTGTTCCATTTGTGACAAATACAGCTAAATAAACAGTTAAAAAGATACTGAACGTCAAGCTGATCCCCAGTGCATTCACTGGTGTTAGACAGAAAACACCTAGGTGCAGAAAAAATGTGCTTGCATGAAATGGTGAACGAGGCATGTTGTATAAAGTGCTTTCAGTGCTTGTGGAGGGTAGAACAATGCTATACAAGAAGCAGTGCATTTACTATTTATTTCTAGACCCCATGCTTCTGTGCAGCCCTGCCAAATGCCAAGAAAAGCAGACACTCTCTGCATTTGTTTGCAGACTGCATTTAGGAATGACAGTGGCTGCTGAGCTTGTTTGTTTTTCTTTGGATTGCTCTGCATTTCTTTTTTTCCTTTTTCCTTTTGGTATTTTGTGTCCATTTCTCATACAAAGAACTTTAGACGTAGTTGTCTCAATGCATGCTCATCAATCCAGGTAAGTAAATCCCAAAAGGTTGATGTTAGCAGAGACGGGTCTTCCAGCAGAATCTGCATGAATGCTGAAGATACTTATCTACACGGAGGAATAATCACACGTGGAGCATCGGCTTTTTGACGGAACATTCACACCAATGTGTCTTTATTTATTGAACTCTCGCGTAGCATAACAGGAAGCATCCTTTCAAAATAAAATCCCAACAGATGCCAATGAGGACATACCTATTAACTAGCTCAACACCCCACTTGCTAGCTAGCTCACATTGTCAGCTTTACATGCATTTCAAAAGAAACAGTTTTTCTTTACTATTTGTTTAAACTCCAAACATATATTTTGCAAACTTCAATAACTTCCCCTTTGTTGCTGGCTTTGTCATAACATTGACCACGATCAGACCTGTTGAACAATATTCCAATATCAAACTTCCAGCATTAACTGTTGATCTCACAAAATGATACTTGATATCGATACGCTTACACCTGTCTGTTAACAGGATTCTTTGCCAATAGTCCCTTGATTGTCCTCAAAAATCTTTGGTGGTCCCTTTTGATGCTCATACATGCTTTGCAACAGTTGTGTCAAGTACAAACATTCTTGTGTTGTTGCTGCCAAAGCTATGTACTCTGCTTCACAAGTTGACAAGGCAACAGTTGGCTGCTTCTTTGTTCGCCATGACACCAAAGTACCTTCTTCATTCAGGCTTATGCAGTAACCTGTAGTACTCCTCCTGTCAGTCACATCTGCAGCCCAGTCTGAGTCACTGTGACCTTGTACTCTCAAATCTTTTGTCACTTTTCCTGTAGCACAATGTCTTGTCTTTTGATTGTTTCAAATACCTCAGAACATGTTTCATAGCAGTCCAATGTTCTAAAGTTGGTTCTTTGAAGTGCTGTGACAGCTTACTTACAACAAAACTCAAATCTGGTCGTGTGCAAGAGGTCAAGTAAATAAGGCTACCTACTGCCTCTCTGTACATCCTGACATTGTTCATTGTCTCAGCATCATCATTGTAGTTCAACTTTTGCTCACAAGGAGTTGATCTTCTGAAGAAGAGCAATTTGGATTGTAATGATTTTAATAATTACAGACCTGTATCCAACTTACCATTTTTAAGTAAAATTTTAGAAAAACTTGTTTTTATTCAGATTAATGATTTTCTGAATGATAGACAGATCCCGGAGATATTCCAGTCTGGATTTAGGGTGAACCACAGCACAGAGACTGCTCTCCTAAAGGTTTTAAATGATCTTAGATGTAACTGGGACGCCCAAAAGCTCTCAGTCCTGGTGCTACTGGATCTAAGCGCAGCCTTTGATACAGTAGACCACGCTATTCTTTTAAACAGACTGAAACACATGGTGGGCCTCTCTGGTGCTGTACACAACTGGTTCACTTCCCATCTCTCAGACAGAACTTTTATGGTGAGTATGGATACATGCTCCTCTAAGACCCATAAAATAACTTGTGGTGTGCCCCAAGGGTCGGTTTTAGGCCCTGTACTTTTTAATTTGTATATGCTCCCTCTCGGCGGTGTCATCAGGAGGCATGGAGGGAACTTTCACAGTTACGCTGATGATACTCAGCTGTACATCTCCGTGTCTCCCGATGACACCAGACCAATGGATGCCCTTTTTAACTGTATTCTAGATATAAAATCTTGGATGGCAGCTTAACCAGAACAAAACTGAAGTTTTAATCGTCGTTCCTGAGGCTCAGAGAGAGATGCTCTTGTCTAAATTACAGGCATTTTCACTATGCCCTTCACTACAAGTGAAAAACCTGGGTGTTATTTTTGACTCTGAGTGTGTGTATGTATCCATGACCGCTTATGTTAATGAGAGTGTGGGGAGTGAATTGGAGGGCGGGATGGGGTGGGGTGGGCTGCTTTTAGCCATGTAAAGCACTTTGTGCTACATTTCTGTATGAAAAGTGCTTTATAAATAAAGATTGATTGATTGATCTTGGTTTACAGTCTTGCATTTGAAATCCTTCCAGTATGTTTTCTACATATCTCTCTTGTGACATTTTTACACAATCTTTGGTTTGCTCAAAATCAATACCAAGAAAATGTTTGAGTTTCCCCATACAGATTACCAAATTTCCCCTTGTGGGACAATTAAAGGATTATTCTATTCTATTCTATTCTATTCTATTCTATTCTATATCTTTCATTGCAGTTAGCATTCCCTTCACAGTTTTCAAAACACTTTCAACACTGGCTGCAATAATAATATCATCAACCCATATGATCACAATCACTTTGTCTTTTCTTGCTTTCCTTGTGTAAACACAATGATCTACAGGACTCTGCATGAAACCGTTCTCTATCAAATAGTCATGTAATGTCCTGTTCCAGTTTCGGCCTGACTGTTTAAGCCCATAAAGTGACTTTTCCAGCTTATAGACCAGTTTCTCATCTGTTTTACTTCATAGCCTTCCGGCTGCTCAAGGTAAACTACAAAGTCTATTGGTGCATGCAAGTATGCAGTTTTTACATCCATCTGATGCAAAATCAGGTTTTCTTGTATTGCACACTTCATCAATACTCTTATGCTTGTCAGGTTAGCAGTCAGAGAAAAAGTTTCGTCATAGTCTATTTCAAAACATTGGTTGTAACCTTGAGCTACGTACTGTGCTTTATATTTTTCTGATCCATCGCCACTGTTTTTCTTCACATATACCCATCTACCCCCACTGCTTTTTTCCCCTCAGGTAAGCTAGTTAGGGTAAAAGTGTGGTTCTCTTTTAAGGATTGCATTTCCTCATCCATAGCTGCTTTCCACTCTTTAGAGTTGGGTGACTTTACAGCTTCACTGAATGTCACGAGTGAGTTACTTATCAGTCTGTAACAGTAGTCTATGTTAGTCAGCACTTGATCATCAAGTCTTCTCCTGACTCATATTCATTTAGATAATCTGCTTTCTTTCTTGTTCTAGAAGGATAGCTTCTGGAGTTTTTGGTCTCATCACTCAGTGGCATCTGACTGTTCACTTCTGGCTGGTTGTCAGTACCTGGTTCCTGTGAACTAGTACTGGGGCTTTCCTTGTTCACGTTTCGTCTCTCCCTCACCTGTATGTCCTCATCCTCAGATGTCGTATCAGTTTGTGTTTGCTTTTCCTCATTGTGTTTGGTTACAAACTTAACCAGCCTAAACTTTTGCACTTTAGCGCTGTCTGGGAAATAAACCTTGTATGTTGGACTGTTTTTGTCGTAGCCTACAAAAATCCCCTTTGTACACCTAGAATCCAGCTTACCCTTGTCTTGCTTGTAAGCATAACACTCACACCCAAACTTTCGCATTCTGGATAGATTATGCTTCTGACCAGTCAGCAAAAAGTAAGGTGTCTGTCCTGTCCGGTTGTTAAAGCACCTGTTTCTCACAATAGCCGCTGTTTGAACTGCATATGTCCATAATTCCTTTGGTACAGCACTCTCAATAAGCATGCACCTTCCCATATCAAAAAGTGTTCTCCAGCCACGTTCTGCTGTACCATTCTGGTGAGGGCTGAAGTTTCATGTCTTATTCCATGTTTGTTTAACGATGCCTGGTAACTCTTTGCCATGAACTCTGTGCCGTTATCTGACCTGATACACTTTACCTTCCCGTGTGGGGCTGTATTGGCCAAAACGATTTCAGTTGCTTGCATTGCTTCACTTTTGTTTTTGAGAAAATATACAAATACTGCACCGGAAAAGTCATCGGTAAACAATAATGTATATCTGTGTCCATCGCGTGATTCTGGATCTATCGGCCCTGCTAGATCCGTATGTACCAGCTCAAGAGGTTTCTCAGCTCTTCTGCCAGGGTTTCTATTCCTAGTCTGGACACATTTTCCCTGGATACACACCTCACAGTTCAGACTTTGGTTGTCTGTTGTGCTCATGGATGTAGAACTTTGTACCGTCTCTGTGTTGAAGGACGTTCCTTCCTTTCTCAAAGATGATAGTAGCTCCATTCGCGGTGGCCGCTCTCACAGAGAAGATATTCTGTGGAAATGAGGGAATATATAGAGCGTCTTTCAGTGTTGTTTTACACTGTCTCCCTCTGCTGTCAACCAAGCACACCTCTGCATCTCCTCTGCCTTCAGCCACTCCTTTACACCTGGTGCCATCAGCTAATTCCACACAGTGTGTTCCCGGCTGGAAGTCGTCATTAAATCTCTTGAACTCTGTTTTATCATTCAGGATGTGTGATGTTGCACCAGTATCCACCATCAGGCCTTTGGTCCTGATGTCCTGTCGCTGTTGAGGTTCCGCGTAGTCATCGCTTATCCGGAAGACATAGGTGTCGTCGCTCTCTGCGTTGCCGCCCTCCTCTGAGGCTGTGCGCACTTCATCATTCCGTTGTCGTCTCCTGCAAGTCGACTCTCGATGGGTGTTGCTCCTACAGTGACCGCACCATTATTTGTAGAGGCATGCTCTGGCCTTGTGTCCCCGCTGGCCACACTTAAAACAGACTATGTCTGACATGTCTCTCCTGTGGTCACTAGCAGCTGCTGCGGGTCTCGCGCTAGGTTGCACTCTCGCCTTCATGATGTTATCCTCTTGTTCCA
>NW_005187609.1:523334-525259 GCF_000239375.1 Pundamilia nyererei
GATTCAAATCGAATTGAATCGAATCGTGGATCGAATCGATTCAGGACCTTGTGAATTGGAATCGAATCGATTCTAGAAATCAGTGACGATACCCAGCACTAGTAATAAGTGTCTCTGCGCTATGATGTACTCCGTGACGCTCTCACTGCTTGCTTTCTTCAGAGAAGTCAGTTCAGTATAAAGGCTGATAATTCTTGGTTTACCTTTTCCGGCATAGTAGTCTCTTAATACTTTCAGTGCCTCGCGTCCATCATCGGCAGCTTCTCTCATCACAAGCAATAAACTCTTATCATGCAGGATCTGTATTAACTCTGCATAGGCCTGGGCATTCTTATCTTCGTCGTCCTCATCTTCGTCATTACTCTTCAATATTGTCTCTTTTAGACCTTGTAATCTACGATGTCCCAAAAATGTTGTCTCCCACAGTTTATAATTCTTCTCATCTCCGTCAAAAACCAACCTTACTCAACGGCCACTGGGTTCACCAACACGCTTACTCGTGGTGCTAACTTAGCATACTAGTCCTCACCGAACACGCTGTACTTTGCGACTTTTCTGGTGGTAAACTTTCCCCTGGCGTAGCTTCAATATTTTCCTAGGCCCATAACCTGTTAGCAGAGACGGGTCTTCCAGCAGAATCTGCATGAATACTGAAGATACTTATTGGAGGAATAATCACACGTGGAGCATCGGCTTTTTTACTGGAACATTCACACCAATGTGTCTTTATTTATTGAACTCTCGAGTATACTCCGCAGCATAACAGGAAGCATCCTTTCAAAATAAAATCCCAACAGATGCCAATGAGGACATACCTATTAACTAGCTCAACAGTTGCTTCTGTTCATCTGGACGTAGCATTTTCAGTGGGAGAAATGTTTCATCATCATCCAAGGGACTTTTTCAGTCTCATCTGACTGCAGGTTTCCCCAACCTTATAAACAGTACATTTGCACAATGACTAAAACTAGAACCACTGACAAACAATGTGAGGTCAGTTTCTTGATCATTAATATGCAAATTGTCATGACCACTGATCAACACCCATTGATCAATGACCATGAGTATCACAGAGAGTTCAGGAATGGCTGTAAGATGGCGAAAGATGTACCCTTAGGTCCCCTCCTTGATTCACAGATGGTCTTTCCCTTTTCATGTAAATGGCCTCCTTGACTCTGCGCTCAAACCAGCGTTCCTCCCTGTCCAGGATGTGTACATCCTCATCATTGAAAGAGTGTCCACTGGCCTGTGTTGTATTGTGTCATCCGCTTAGCAAGAAGTTGTTTGGTATCCCCGATGTATAAATCCTGACAATCCTCCTGGCACTTAACAGCGTACACTACATTACTCTGTTTGTGTCGGAGGACCCGATCCTTGGGGTGGACCAATTTTTGGCGAGGCGTGTTTTGGGGTTTAAAAACCACAGAGACGCTATGTTTAGAGAAGATGCGCCTCAACTGTTACTCCTGACACAAAAGGGATAACTAGGGTTTTTTTTTTTGCATATTAATGATCAAGAAACTGACCTCACAGCCCATTGTTCATCAGTGGTGCTAGTTTCAGTCATTATCTAATTTTTTGGGGATTTAGATGTTGTTCCAATAATTAGTTTTTTATGTCACCAGCGACTAAAAAAGTCTAGATAGTTTTGAGCAACAGGTTCCTTTAACCTCGCTGTCTAAGGGAACGTTATCCCGCTGCTATCAGACTCTTTAATTCATCCACTTAGTCAGACCTACACATGTGGAAGAGAATTAATTACATCTCAGTGCACCCTGTCACTTTTGTACACCACGCCATATTTGCACACATACTTTTCCTTTTATATTTATATGTATATTTATACCTATAGCTCTATATTTATCTTTATCTCTCTCTTTATCATCTTTGTTTCTACACTCACTTTATATGAGTGCTTGTTATTT
>NW_005187609.1:527639-532724 GCF_000239375.1 Pundamilia nyererei
TGTGCAATGACAATAAAGTTGCTGTCCGCGTGAAGGGTCTCAAAACCCGAAGTGCTCACGTGCCGTTATCTCTGTGTCTCTTCATGCTGTGTACGAGCGATTCGTGAACGATTTGTAAGTGAGAAAAAAGAATGTGACCAACACTTTGCAGAGTCACGGGCAGCTCTCTGAAAGTGAAAACGGTCAGATTTGTGAAGTAAATATGTGTGAATAATCATTCTTTATTACTTATTTGGGTTTTTATATACACATTTGTAGGATGGTTTGATGAATGTGTGTTGACTGGACTGCGGAGTTGTAAGTACTCAAATCAATCACACTCGATGTTGTTCACATGTGGATCATGTACAGATCATATTTTTTTTCTTCTCAAAATCTTTTTGGGGACCATTTTCTCCAAATAAAAGCAGCATGGAGCCGGTGTGTGCGCTCCATGCTTGACACAAACGTCCTTATACAGGCACTGCTGCCTGGCCCGTTGTGCTCTCAGCTCTGCGCTCTGAGCCTAACCCGGGTTTTCTTCCTCTCAAGTTCACGAATGTGTCATGTAGTATCACAAATGCAAAGATACGATAGAGAAAGGTGATCTTTTTTCTTTTTTTATCACGGGGTAACAGAGAAATCAAAACCGGATGTTGTCGTTTTATTCGTTTTGCCCGCTCTCCTTTACAGAGAGAGCAAAGCACTTGTGCCTTTCCTCCTGCACATTCCCTCCCTCTACAAACACACACCTCTGACTTCACCTGAAGCGTGAATTTCGTTGTTGACGAGGCTAAACTTTTTAAATCTGTGAACTGTGCTTCACTGTAATGTCTCCTGGACGGCTACACAAACAGCCTCGACACTGCGCGTGGTGACGCGAGGACACGACCGCGCTCATCGGTCACGGTTCAAACCCGGAGGCGAGACGGCCAATTAAATTTCGACGCTGCTTGGGGGCTCGCGTGCGCGCACACGCTCTCTCCCTGTCATACGGCTACTGCGCATACCTCTCAGATAAGCTGCACCAGGCTGAGTGTCAGTTACAGAGTACAGGCTCTCTTCCAGGCTTTCTGGCAGCAGTGAAGCAACGCTATGCCTCTGCCCACCGTCTCCCGACTGTTCAGGAGCGCGCTGAGGACTCAGCTGGTCTCTGTGGCTAATGTGACGACCAAACCTGCTAAACACACCGTAACTGCAGGGGTGAGTTCATATTCGTTCTGTGAGCTTTACATGCCTGAAGCAGGGGTCTTGTCCCGGCTGAAGTTGCAGAGGTTCTTAATTAATAGCAACAGGCTCAACTTCATCGCCCGCTCCTTCGCTTTATTAAACCTTAATAGCAGTTCTTCTGCATCACATACACACATATTAGCATGATATGATGGGCAACCTGCCTGCTTGACCAACTCTCTCTTACAAATAAGAAATTTCTTTTGCTTATTTACTGAATATTGTATATAAAATATCGAATAATTAAAAATAGCAAATGTAGGATATCTTTCGTTTCCTCGCGCCATTGTTTCACGGTGACTTGCAAGTCCAGTTTATTTTTAAGACTTTGATAAGTGCGCCACTATCTCGCCATTATTCCGCCTAATTCCAACACGTAGACCTGTGACAGCTGCGAATATGTGGGCCTAGTGCGCAGCGCACTACATTTGAAGACCGCGCACGGTCGTTTAATAAATGAAAGTGAAGCCGAACAAGCGTTTTGGTATTTTTCCACATTTAGACATAAGTTTGATAAAGTAGTCTAACAGCAGTAGCGGCAGAAACACTCGCAGCCGCGCTGAACGGGTGACTAACCTTGATGCAGGAAAGGTCAGACACAGAGAAGCATGCTTTTCAGAAAAGCACACAATACATAAAGAAATAACTGCATTTAGGGAAGAACAGCGTATTTCAGCTCACTGTGACGCTTTTAATGTCGCAGCGACACAATAAGCATGAAGTTATTGACAATGAAAGGTTTGGTTTCATTTCGTCTCCAGGAAGGGCTTAATCATTAACTGGGGCAATGGTTGCATAGTTACACACTGCCCGTGGATAAGGCCACGCGAGGGACAACTATGTTGATACCTCACAACATGTAGAACAACAACGTTTTCACATATTTAGATATATTAGATGTGTTTTAGCTCTTGTGGACGGATGGAACTGATACTTTTCTACAGCAAATATATTTCCTCTTAATACCACATTACAATTCATTTTTAGGGGGATTAGACAGTGATCGTGTTTATGCTGCCGAGTGATATGATTTGAGCCTGGGCAAAAGGCTAAAGCTAAGTGTGAAACAATAAATACCTGAAATAGAAATAACAAATAGACTTTCCAAAAAGACTCTTACAATTTATGTCTTTAGTTTTTGTCAAATTGGTCACATTTTTTTAACATAACCAGCACAAGGAGGCACTGGTAAATATAATTAATGACTGGGATTTCTGTGTGATTTTGAGTCAAGTGTTTCTATTTTATTAAATCTAAGTAACTACTTAAACTAAGTCTGCAATTCTTTTTTAACACTTCCTTTTTCCTCTTCTTTTTTAATCAATGAAGTAAAACGGAGGTGTGAACAAACATTCAAAACCTAAAAAAGCAAAGCTGTAATAACTGTCGGTGTGGTTTTGTGTACCCCTCAGGAGCAGGTAATCGCTATGACGGTCCTTTTTGTGGCCATCTTGGGTCCCTCTGGCTGGGTACTGGCTCACCTGGAGGACTACAAGAAGAAGGAATAGAAGAAGAGGTGGAAGACCAAACGCTCACATGAAGACCAGTCAGCACTCTCTTCCCTGTTCTTCACCAGCTGTTGAGATGACATGTTGATCTTCTCTTTCCAAATGGTTTTTGCACTGACTTGCGATAATATGTTCACATGTCCGCATACAAACATTATCAATAAATGCATGTTCAGTCCACAGAAAATGGGTGAATGTGTTTTTCTAGTGACAGAAACGACATAAGCCACACGTTTTAATCAGAATAACCATTTAGATGAAACTTTATTAATCCCTCAGGTGGGTTCCTCCAGGAAATTCAGTTTCCAGTAGCAAAGCACCGAAAGAAGTTGCATGTTACAGATACATTAAGGGGAATGAGAGTAAGGATATAAGCATAAATACACCATATATACACATATATAGATACAGAATATATAATATGGATAAATAGGATTGCTCATTTGAGTGAGTATATTGCACAGTGATTATTGCACAGTCAAATATAAGGAAAAAAAGGTCCTCTTCTCTGCCACTGTCACCAGAGTGTCCAGCTTCATGCCGACCACAGAGCCAGCCTTCCTGATTAGTTTCTCCAGCCTGGATGAGTCCTTCTTTGCTGTGCTGCCCCCCCAGCACACCACGCCATAGAAAAGTACTCCTGTGACCACTGACTGGTAAAACATCCTCAGGAGCTTCCTGCAGATGTTGAAAGACCTCAGCCTCCTTTTCTTGCAGAATGTCAGAAAATACTCCAAGTCAAGGTTGCATGTCCTGATTTGTTGATTTCTCTGACAGATAACCATATTCTGTTCACACGAATGACATGAAACTGAGAATGGTGAAACTTCTGTTATAGTCTAAGTTTAATGGCTCATTTTGGGGGGATTTGAACTCGTGCAAATAAAAAACATGCTTAAAATTTGCTGGTATTTTGGAGACACTGGATTTCCATTTCTCCCACATATCACTGATGGAAGGTGGGTCCAGAGGAACACAGGTGTTATAATGTGGTGTTCATCAGTTTTTATTTCTGCATTTAGATTTAAATTTGACTTTAGTCCCAGTTTAGTTTTCAGAGTGCCTTTTTCTAAATTTTGTTTAGTTACTTGTTTGAAATGTTTGAAGTTTTTATTAGTTTCACTTTTATTCTCTTTTGTCTGAGGAGGGATTGAAGAAATTCAGAGCAATTGTTAAAATAAAACAGTCACATAGATCCAGTCTGTTTTCATTTGGTTTTAGATCCACATAAT
Organism: Pundamilia nyererei; assembly: GCF_000239375.1. Taxonomy (NCBI): domain Eukaryota; kingdom Metazoa; phylum Chordata; class Actinopteri; order Cichliformes; family Cichlidae; genus Pundamilia; species Pundamilia nyererei. The sequence goes on from NW_005187609.1 coordinate 531,589, forward strand.
GGCATTGCAGATGCAGCACTTGTGGAACAAATCTTAAAACAAAAACAAAAAAAACAGTGACATTTCCAATGCAAACAATTATATTCACTGTTACATTTGTCATTATGTGCGTCCCAGGATACTAATTAAGCACTTTTTACCCTTTTTATTAAGTTTGTATATTTCAATGAAAGCCACCAAAATGTTCCAGTTGTATGAATTATAGGATGCAGGTTTTACTTACTTCATGATATAAATCCTGCGCAACTGTGTAGTCAAACTCAAAGCGAACACGTTTTTATTATTAAATGAGAAACCACACAAGGTTCAGCAAGGTTAGCGACCTACGACAAGCTTGTATAGGCTTCACCATCAGTCGTCATTCTGCAGTGTAGAGGAGACTGGGTGTACATTTTTTCTCTTTTTTATGCCGATTTTGTTTTTTACATGCACAATACCATCAAAGCATAAATAAAATGTGTTTAAAAAACATCAGCTTTCCCAACGTGTAGGTGGAGTGGACACTGCTCTTTCGGCTGTTCTCCAAACACCAGCAGTACTTCAGTGTGACCAGAAGGAGGCGCACTTAGTGTATGTTTGAATACCCCATCTGTCTACAGCAGTAAAACTGTGTTATTGTTAAATGACATTAACAGTGTGCTGTTAATAGTGTCCTGAGCTGAATAACTGTATTACAAAGTGGCGAAAGTAATATAACATCTCTTTACTGAAGTAAAAGGTAGAAGTCATTTTACAAAACAATGTTCAATATTTAGACAATATTACAGCTACTTTATGAACTTATTACTACATATTAAAATTATCTTAAGGCAATTTAACTCTTTGTAAAAAAAAATATACCTTTCAGTTATAAATTCTCTCTGTTCAACACATCATTGACTCCGTCTGTTAGGTTCAAAGTCAGCTTTGAGTAGCTTTTGTAAATCAACTATGCCTCCACCAACCCAGTGGGTACTTGATCAAACTGCAATCTGGGTCTTTTGGATACTGGGTTAATGGCTATGGATCTTTGTCATGTTCATGCAGTTTTAATCGTTTTTGAACTGGGAGAGGTCCAGTGCCCTGCTATGGAGCGTGGGGAGGGTAAATCTTAAACATAGAGTGCATCCAGAAAGCATTCATGTATCTTCGCTTAT
>NW_005187609.1:532829-535664 GCF_000239375.1 Pundamilia nyererei
AAGTCTGAGCTCTGGCTGAGGCACTTAGCCTAAAGGACATTAGGCTAAGGCACTAAAGGACATTCACAGAGTGGTCCCAAAGCCATTCTTTGTTATCTTGGCTGTGTTAAAGGTTGTTTGTCTGTTAGAAGCTAGATCTTCACCACAATCTGATGTCCAGAGTGCTCTGGAGCAGGGTATCATTAAGGATATCTCTGTACATGGCGACATTCATCTTTCCCTTGACCCTTACTGGTCTCCCAGTTCTATTTTACAAGGACTAGAAATACTTGTGTGTATTTCCATTTTGGTTTTTGGGACGGTCATTTACTAATTTTGTGTGTAGAATTTTGAGGTGAAAAATTAATTTAATCCATTTTTGAATAAGCATGACATGTAACATGACAAAATGTGGAACAAGTGAAGCTCTATGAGCACGAACTCTGGATGTGCTATAATCCACATAAATGACCAAAGATTTTCAAGCAAAACATTGCATTGGAACAAGATGATCTATTGGATTCACCTATAGGGCCAGTCTGTTGCAGGGCTAACAGAGGCAGACAACCATTCACACCTATGGGCAATTTAGAGTTCCCAATTCACCTAACCCCACTAACTGCATGCCTTTGGACTGAACCTTCTGACAAAATTTTAAAAACAAATTAAATGTTAACTTGCATATAGGAGTGTGAATTTGCATCATGTTTGCTACATCAGGCAATTTATTCCTTAAAGACGTAGAATGCAGTTTATTTTGTTTTGGGTGGGGGTGAGACTCTTACACTGTGGAAGTCACAAAAGCTCAGGTATCAAATACACTTGGTTTTAAAGAGTCATGGAGACCTTGCCAGGATTGGGTTGAACCCCCTTTATGTCTTTTTAATTGACTTAATTCTTCATGGTACAGATCAAACAAACATTGAATCTATGCCATGGAAACATTCCTCAGACATTTTGGTCCATATTGACCCAAACTGATAGCATCCTGCAGTTGCTGCGGTTTTGTCAGATACATATCCATGTCCTGAATCTGTCGCTCCATTGCATCCAAAGGTGCACTATTAAATTGAGATCTGGTGATTGTGGAGACCACCTAACACAATGAACTCATTGTCACGTTCAAGAAACCAGTTTGAGATAATCTGTGCTTTATAACATGGTGTATTATTACACTGGAAGTGGTCATCAAAAGATGGATAAACTGTGGCCACAAAGGGAACAATGCAGCAACAATGCTTAGTAGGTTGTGCCCCAACCTACAAAAGACAAAAAAACGTTAAGACACTAACAATTTAGTTGAAACATCTTCTATCATGAAACTATTAACCACGGGTTCCTTATTTCCTCTAATAAATGTAAGCTTTAAACCCTTTAAATCAGAACATATACAGCCCATGAATGTGTGAAATATCTTGCTCTGTTCTAGCATTAACCTGACATCTCTAATTGTATCCCGTCATCGAGTTTGCCTGGTGTTTCTGACAGTGTGAGTGTCCATCAGATCTGGCATTCTGACACCACATCTCCTTATTGTAAAAAACCATCCCAGCAGTCAAGTGGTTAAAGTGTTCGACTAACCTGCATTAAGGCCTGTATGCAGGCCTGTTTCTGGCAGGAAAAAAACAAAACACTAAAATGTGAGGAATAATTAGAAATAAATAACTGAAATATCTAAAAATCACATCCAAGTGGAAACTATTGAATGCAAAAATATTCAAGGGAAAACAAATGTCTACAATCATGAAAAAGAAAGTACACCCTCTTTTAATTCTAAGAAATAAATAATTAGCAGGTACATACCAGGCATTAAAATTAGGTAAATACAGCCACTGATTAACTAGTAAAATATGACATATACAGTGTCACTATTATTTATTTTCCACATTGTGGAACATTGTATAAAAAGCTAAGTACACCCCACAGTCCCATAGGTTGTAGAACCACATGCAGCAGCAATGACTGAAAGTAATTGTTTTGTTTCTGAATATTAGCCTCTTACATCATTGTGGAGAAATTTGGCCTACCCTCCTTTACAATGTTGCTTCAGTTCATTGAGGTTTTCAGGTGTTCATTTATATACCACTCTCTTAAGAGTGCCACATTATTTCAACTGGGTTGAGGTCTGTACCTTGATTCTTTTGTTTTTTGCCATTCTGTTGCTGTGCTTTTTACCATTGTCTTTTTTCATGACCAAGTTTCAACCAAGCATGATGGTTGAGCAGAAGGCCTATAATGATTTCAGATGGAATGCCCCTGCTGGACATCAGTTCGATTTTATTTATATAGCTCCTCATGGCACATTCTACAGTAAACGAAACACCCTACAATAATTAAAAACAAACAAACAAACACAGAACACCCCAACAATGGTAGGATCCTCGTTGAGCAAGTGGTTTGGTGATAATGGGGAGGAAAAATTCCCCTTTAACAGGAAGAAAAAACGGTCAGAAACATGCTCACAACCAGTTGGGGTGAGGGGAGGAAAACAAAATGAGGACATGCTGTAAAAGACAGACAGAGATTAATAATAACTAAGGATTAAATGCAGATTGGTGCATAAACAGAATAATAAGGTGAGTGAAGAAGAAACAAAGGAAAAAAATGCATCATGGGAAGCCCGCAGACGCCTAGGAATATTGGAATATAACTAAGGAAGGATTCAGATTCACCTGATTCAGCCCCAACCAGTGTTGGGTAAGTTACTTTAAAATAGTAACTTAGTTACATTACTAGTTACTTCTCTCAAAAGTAACTCAGTTACTTCAAGTTACTCGTTACTTTCAAAGTAACTAGTTACTAGGGAAAGTAACTTTGGTTTTACTCAGAATTCTCTTGTTAATGTGTTTCTTCCAT
>NW_005187609.1:536986-566675 GCF_000239375.1 Pundamilia nyererei
GCCTCCACCACTTGCTAATGTTACTGAATCTGTGGAAGCTCTACGATAGCCACCACACGAAGTAACGAGTAACGACCCTATCTAAATCCCAGTAACGACTAAAGCGTTCCTGATTTTGGCATAATAACTAGTTACCGTGCTCGTTACCACAATAATAACGTAGTTACTGTAACGTGTTACTTAATAACGCCTTAGTCCCAACACTGGCCCCAACTATGTGCTTTTTTTAAAAAGGAAAGTTTTAAGCTTAATTTTAAAAGTGGAGAGGGCTCCAAAACTGAGCTGGTTTCACAGAAAAGAAGCCTGAACCCTATGAAACAGGATATTGAAAGAAAGCTGTCCTATATATTTGTTTAATGTGCACATTTAAGGATCTATCCTAGTCAAAAATGACTTACAGATTCCTCACAGTGTTACTGGAGGACAAGGTAATGCCATCCAGAGTAAGCATACGTGTATAATGTAAACAGAAGTGGTTCTAGCATGGAACCATGTGGAACTCCATAATTAACCTTAGTGTGAGAAGAAGACTCCACTTACATGACCAAATGGGAGCATATTAGACAGATGATTCAAACCACCGCAGTACAGTACCTTTAATATCTACATCATGCACTAAATGTTGTAATAAAAAATAAAATATATTATGGTCAACAGTATTAAACGATCCACTGAGGTCTTGCAGGACAAGCAGAAATCATTTAATATGTAACAGGAGACTTTAGCTGTTATCTTTACTGTACAGCAAGTAATTATCAAAAAAAAAGCCAGACTTACCAAACAGTCAGTTATTAAAAATAGTAAAATGCGTTATAAGATTGGAGTTATGCCCAGTAATACATTTATTGCACTGTTTTACCTGTACAAGCTAAAAACCTTGAACGTGTGAGTATAAATATTATGACTCGAGTCAGGCATTCAGCAGTCACCCTTGGTTTTTGTAACTGGGATGTGATAAGCACGAGGTGGATGTGACTGAGAACCTGAAGGAACTCGTGCATTTTCTCAGAGTGGACAGAACCAGATTTCTTGGAACCAGTGGAAAAGGCTCCTGCTAACAATTTAAGAAGAGCATCTTTAAGGCACTTTCATGGCTTGGCTTCATTTTGAAAACTTATAACATCATATACAGTCTATAGCAAGGTGCAGATATGCTAAATGTCAATAATAGTTAAACCTTGTGTGGACTCCAGTCAAAACTATAGATAAACAGAAAGTAAATTAAGAGAGAGTCATCCTTTGGAAATGGCTTGGACATCTTAGTGGCTTTCTTGACCTTTTCCTGCCTGCTTGAGGAGACCTTTGAATCTTTTTTTTTTTCTTTTTGTACAGGATTGTGAGTCAGTCTTCAACTTTTTTTTGCTTTATGCAATTAATGTTATATTAGGACCAATTAGATGGACCTGTAGGGTCCACAGCTCATTTACTGGTCTGAGCCCCTAGAGCCCTATATAGTGTACAGAGGTTGAAGAAGCTTCTGACCACATCACACCTCATTCCTGTAAAAACGAATACATTTCTTCCATCTTAATTACTTGTGACATAGTTACTTATATATACACAGTAAACATAATGACTTGTGTTTTACTTGTAGAGTTTACTGTAAATGCACCTCTCAGATACCAAAATCAACCAAAAAGCTGTCACAATGTGGAAACTTATACATGCACATTTAGTGCAGAAAATTATTTATATTTAATCATAAAGACTGAAAATGTACAAAGACCTGGAAACAATTTTGAATATATACAAATCAGTTCATTGTTACAAAATAACCCTTAAAAACACACTATCATTCAAAGAGCTAAAAGATTAAAAACTTATATCACTTTCTGTTGATTTAGCAATCTGATCATCTTCGCCCTCCTCCATCAAGCCTAAAGACAGAACAATCAAGGTGAACAGAGAAGCTCTGAAGACACAGGCTGCATTTTCAGGGCTATGAACTTAACAATCAGCTTTATAACAGCATCTCCACTGTATCCCTGTGTGAAAGACATAAGCTGAGAGGAATAGAGGGAGACATATAGGTGCTTCTAACCAACCTGGAATTATTATTATTAACACACAGGCAGTCAAAAAAATGTCAACCAAAAACACCAGAGAGAACCCAAGGAGCAGCAGGACAAAGAATTAAGGAAAGATAGCCCTGAAGATAAACACCACTTTGGAAAGTAGAAAATAGAAATTAAGGCCTCAAGAGAAAAAGCATTAACCTTGCATATAACCATTATCTCCCCATTTTAACAGTACAACAGCCCGTCTGCTGTTCTATCTCTATGCAGTCACTCTGGCAGAGAAATGTGCATGCATGCGCACATGCACGCACGCTCTCTCTCTCACACACACACACACGTGTGCGCACAAACGTACACACGCTCTCACACAGCCCCTGAGAGAGGTTAGTGTCATCCTGCTGCTGAACTGCTCTGCTAACTCGAGAGAACAGCATATTGCTGCTTTCACATTACGTTTGAAAGCGCAGACTCCTAAACTGAGAATTTCAGCTCGACACCTGACTTTAGAAAAAACTTGGGACAATGCTAAGTAACTTTCATTGGATGTAGTATGGGGAGGCCTGGATGTGAATGTAGCAACATGCTGTCCTACAGTCAATATCATACAAATGATTTAACACCTAGAGCATTCAGTGCTGTATAGCGTACACTCCATCAATTTACACATTGCCATTCTCTTGATAGTGGAGAAAAAAAAATCCACCCTGGGGCATCATAGAAAATGACATCACAACCCAGACTGGACTGTTCTTGCCAGTATTCACCAGAAAGTCCACATCAAACTTAGCACTGCTAAAGGGTTGCAAGTATCCTGAGGAAGGAGATGAGGAGAACACAAAACGACTGCCCGACACCAAACACCAGCGCCTCCAAAGATATCATCGTCTTCCCTGCTGCCTTGTACACACCTGCTATGGCTGCACCTAAAAAAAGAAAAGAAAGAAAGAAAGTTATTAAGCGTGTGTGTTTTCCAATTTGGCTTCTGACTTACTGATAAGCAGAGCTCTGCCGACAAACCACCTTTTGGCCTGCTGACCTCCTGATATAAGCAGCAATTAATCAGAACCTCACACTTGGGGTCTGAATGTAAGGCTTGACTACCGCAAAAATCATAATAACCATTAGTTTGGTCAATGTATTCACTACATATCATTATTATTCATTATCTAAAATTTCAAGATGTTATTGTACTTACAATCATGTTTTCTTTTAGGGTTTTCTGAGCTTGAAATAGAAAGAGTTGTGGGTTGTTGGGTATTCAGGGTTGCCTGGTACAGCTCATGCCCTAATTAGGGGATGTTTGTAACCATAAACGTTGTCCCGTAAGGGCAGCCTGTGTGTGTCTCAGTGTAAGATTCTTGGATGTCATAAAATAGTCCTAGTTTGTTCCATTTCTGCTGTCAGGTGAGCAGACCAGAGAGGGGAAGGTACGGACGACAACACGTTATGTTACTGTCAGATGTGAGAGAAAGTGGGGCATGGATGATTTAGCCTAACATCATCAGGGGAAACAGGTGGATTAATATCAAATTTGCAACTGAATGTAGACTGTGTCACTTCTTAAAGAAAATCTAATTAGATTTTTACTGAATTACTAATAATAATAATAATAATAAAAAGAATATCCCTAGTTCTCTTAATCTTTTCACTGTAATAATAATAATAATAATGCACTTTTTTTAAGAATATGCATTTACTTTGTTTAAATTTGTTATCACGACTTGTCCAATCAGGATTTTGTGCGTTTGCTTATTGAGACTCGTGAATCACCTGCCTTCAAAATTAAATGAATAAACATTGCAGTAATATCCATTTTGAACTTCAGAATAACATATGGCTATCAGACACCTCCGAAGTCATTAAAATAAGACACTACAAGTAGCACTGAAAATATTGAAGACTTAACAACTAAACATGAACAAAAACTACAGTGAAACAAGCAAATGCACTCTGGAAACTAACTCAAGCTTAAGTGACTGACTTGGGAAACATTAAATAAAAGTTCAGGAGAAAATACAGAACTTATCTATTTATTATGCATCTTAAAAACTGCAAAATTTCCTGATGCTTTGATCCAACTTAAGCTTCAGTATTTCATTAAGAACCATTGTGGTGTGCTCACAACCCAATTCAGCTACAGCGATACTAATTTACACATTGAGTCCTATTTGTAAACACTTGAGATTGAGACTAGTAGACCCACACACTGTGGAAGCTTAAATGAACTGGCTGCATACTGAACAGGTTTCCAGCAGCACTGCTCAGTGATGGTCCAATTCATTCGGTTCTTTTACATTGGGGAAAACACAAAGGCATCTGCCTAGCATGCAATACATCCCTCGTATGAGATCAGGCTCAGACGGACACAAGTTCATGTCCTCCTGTGTGGACTAATCTGCTGTGGTGATACTTAGGAAACGAGGAAGCATCTGAAAATACCTTCTATTTTATAATATGCGGGTATACAAATCTTTTTAATAAATGCTGAAATAAATGTAATCACAAATAGTTATATCATTCATTTTAAAAAATTCAAAAATACATACATTAAAACAACAACAGCACATGCAGGTAAAAGGCTTACTAGTTAGGACTCCCCCAAACACTGGTCCCACAATGCCCATGAGGAGGATCGCAATGGGCATGAACCGGGCAAATTTGTGCTGGCGCAGTGAGGCTAGGGACAGTAAAGCTGCAGGCAGGTGGAACACAAGAGAGGAGACCGCTGCCCACAGAAACACGCCATACCACATCTCTGGGAAAACACAATTATACAGTTATGCATCTATTCATGCCAATCAGTGAACATATTACATAACCACGAATGTATTTATTTGATTTATTTCCATAGGGGTGACAGTGGTTCACTGAAAAAACATGACAATGATGTTGAATCCTTAATGAGGACCAGTTTGTGACTTGACTAAACATTAAGGAGAACTCTAGATCTTCATTGTTTAACAACTAGTAACACACCAACGCAAAATGATTGCTGTGTTCAGTGTCACAGAAAAATAACTCTGGCAGAACACCAGCGCACATTTCATTTGTCAAATCTACATAGAGACTGAAGACACTACTCAATGGTCATATCCTAAGAGCCATGACCAGTGGAATTTAACTGTATCATTTACACAGGTCTTCAACATTAGAGACTCTCAAATTACAAAACAATATGCAGACTTCCGACTACCCAACAATCGCTTAGACAAAGTAGAAGTTAGCTAGCTTCACCAACTACTCCAACAACATTGCGTATAAACTAGCCTCTAGCTAATGACCCATAGTGACAGGTTCTGTTCGCAGTACATTTTAAATGGCTTCTTTTTCAGTCAAATACTTTAGCATAGGTAGACAGCAAAGACATAAAGACTAGCTGAAAAGCTACCAAACATTAGCCCACCTGAGAAGTCGCTGAGAGATGTGTCATTGCCTCGGTTTGTACTATTTTTTCTCGGCACCAAATTCAAACCGAGTATTTGCTGGACAAAGCCTATTTCGTTGTACCTATCCTGCATGTCTCATAACAAAATAGACACTGCATACAGCAAAGATGGCCTACAGACGCGAAAAACCATTAAAGTTGGTTGGTGAACCTGACGCACCACTAACTAGCGTCAGGTTAGCTAGCAAGAGCTAACCAAGCTGCTGTTTTGACGTAGCTGGGAGGATTTTACCCAGAGTGCAGTCTGTCAGGCAACGCGCTCCTACCAGTGCAAAGATCGAGCTATTATACAACTAACAATTAAACTAATAATAACCATTTAATGTTCAATCGATATTCGTCTTTATTGATTGGGGGGGGGGGGGGGGGTGTCGTTATAGCAGCTTTTATTCGGACATAGATTCTGTGATGATAGGAATGATAGGAAGGCACATTAAGACCACAATTTTTTATATTCTTTGGCAGCATAGTACATTTTTGAGTAGTTTGTAATAGATGACTTGTAAATCTTGTGCTATTTCAATGTTAACATTTCATCTGTTGATTATAAGTTCTTGTGTGTAAGCAGGTTTAGTGTGGTTTCTTCCACGTGTATGTCGCTTGGGGGCAGTGTTCAAATAATGCAGCAGAGAAACAACCATGGAGGCTCCTCTCATCCTCATCGTTTGTGTATATGACGCACACACCACAACTTCCGGAGCGAAATAACCGTTAGGAGGATGGTTTGAAGCCGCGTAGGAAAACTCAGTTTTCGGTTTTAAAACAGGCACAATGACAAAGGCGTGTTTATCATTTACATTGGAAGCACAAGTGTGTCGTGTGGTCTGACATGAGCAATTAAACACTGCAACCCCTGATGCGCCAACTCCAAAAATTCTAATGGAGAAACATCTTAAAACCTCTGTTAACTTTAAACACAATGATTTCTCACATTTACCGTAACGCTGCTAATTAGGTCTCGGTGATACTAGAGGTTTTGTGCAAAATGTGGTGCTGGTTTTCAAAGCAAAGCCCAAGAGGACAGGAAAATGGGTGCGATTACCACCATTTAATATACATCAGTATATTAAACCGACTCCAGTTTCCACTGACACCTTTAATCTAACAGAAAATGGGTTGTGCCTTTGACAGTCTAGAAATATGCACAACTGAACAGAGCAGTGAATGTGAACCATTACCTGTAAACCTCTCATTTCATCTCCAATCCTGGTACAGAAAACCAAGTCACAAAACCATTTTCCTTAGGAACCACGTTTTAACTAATTTGGTGAGAGCAAAGTAAGGGGTTAAAGCAAAGAAGAGAAGGCAAGTTGAAGTCTATTTTTTTACCATCATATTATCTGCAGCTTCTTATTGGTGGTTACACAGCAGTTTAGGTTGTCCAGGTGTAATGGTAAATGGCCTGCATTTGTATAGCGCTTTTCTAGCTCATAGGTCCCCAAAGCGCTTTACACTACATTCAGTCATTCACCCATTCACACACACAAGCTACATTGTAGCCACAGCCACCCTGGGGCGCACTGACAGAGGCGAGGCTGCCGGACACAGGCGCCACCAGGCCCTCTGACCACCAGATACTAACTGGGGTTAGTATCTTGCCCAAGGATATTTGACATGCAGCCAGGATGCAGCCTGGGATCGAACCACCGACCTTCTGATTAGTGGCTGACCTGCTCTGCCACCTGAGCTACAGCCACCCAAGAGTCCAAGAGAAAGAACAGAGCTGGAAACTAGCATGACAAGTCCACTTTAAAATCCTACAAGTATTGGTGATTGGTGCATTTAGTGCTCAATACAAGAGTCAAACCTGTGGACACATTCTGCAGTAATAGTGCCAATCAAGATAAGCCAGTGTTTGGTTTTGCCCAGGGCACCAACGGTTGGTCAAATTAAAAAAAAAAAAAAAAAAAAAAACCAAACCAAAAAAAGGAAAGTTAGACACTTATAATGTTAAGAACCCCCCAAACACAACATACACCTCAGGATCCAGCTGCCACCTCTAAAACTGGAGACCAAAATAAATCAAACCATTTTCCAAATAATGCTTTATGAATGTGGTTTTAAAGTGAAGAACGATTCCCAACAAAACATTGATGAACAAGAATGAAGTCAATGAAAATAGAAATAAAACTGTTTCAAACTTGGGTGCTTTACTCAAGCTGGACCTCCTGCTCTGCAGGAATAACTTACACATGAACACATACCAGACGCTAAAACACTACAGAGCGTCTGATGTGATAACTGTAAAAGTAATCCTTATCATTTTATCTTAAAAACTTGCAGGTAAAAAGTAAAATGTCACCATTCATATTACAAAGTAATCTAGCAGGAATGTTTGCTTTCATTGATTAGACTGGCTGAGAGAGTACATCATTTGAAGTCACCATTAAATTTTTTTGCCCAAACTTTCCACAGCAGTACCTCCACCCCACCCACTGTACGGTCTAAACAGTGTCACCTGTTGGCACACAGTCATTGGCTGAAACAATTTCACCTGATTGTCACATGTAAGCCCATGAGGGTGGACACAAGGCAATCTTGCAAAAGGTAACGCAGAAAACACACAGCTTCCACATGATGTATGAGGCATGAAAAGTGCTGTCCCTAACACACATTAGAAGTTATGTATTGCATTCAATGGGAAATCACAAACTCAAACCTTTTTATAGAGTATGTGCGCTTGAGCTGAACAGTACAGATATTGACTTAAATTTAAAAAAAAAAATCATATTTTGAAAACCAACACTTTCTTACCTATAGAGGAAACCTCCAGAGCCAAGCCTTGCCAGTCAATATCTTTCTAATGCCGAGATGGTGGGACTACACACAGTAGCTCCATCTGCTCGCCCTCTACAGCTGACAGAGTTACAGACTGTAGATTGTGTAGCTGTTTGGGCCTACCCCATGTGGCAGCTGTGTGTTTTGGCAAAATGTATTTAATTATTATTAAATAAATTTATCCTCTACTTCTGTGTATAGCTTGGCAATTAAATGCCTTTCAATTTTACAATAGTAGCAGGCTGAATTGACAGTTCTGCACATTGGAGATGAATATTCAACTTGGAACGACATTTTTTAAAAATATAATGCAATCTAAAGGGAGACCCAGCAAACTGAAAACCAGTTATCTGAAGAGCACTTGCGATAAAAACAAAAAACGAACATATTCTTAATGCATTTATAGCTCCTAGTTTAGGTTGTGGTGACAAACATCTCCTCTTTAGCCTTCCAGCTGCGAGGTAAGAACCTAGTTAGCATGAAAGCAGCCAGTAAGAAAGAGACAGTGTTGGTATATCTCTATGGTCTTTTTTTCCCCTTTTTGTTACTACAATCTCAACTCCATAATAAATTAGAAAGAAACATACCAAAACAGCTCATCAAATGTTATTCAATGCAGAAGATCACAAGAGAAAAATCATTTGCAATTAGCTGCAACAAAAATAAAACTGTTTCAATTGGTCAGAGCAGCTCTGCTCAGAGACAGATCAACGGTGGGGGAGAAATTTTAAATATAGCTCTAACTTGAAGTGTCAGCCTGTTATGCAGCCAATAACAACAACAACATGGTGATTGGTTGATCATGAATCAGCTATTCCTCTCTGTGGTAATTCAACTTATGCTTCTGTATACATTTTCCTTTTATAAAATATTTTATTCATACAATCATTTCCTTAACCATCGCAACATTACTATTTAATTTTGGGAGTCAGGATATCAGTCACACATCACCTCCTAAGTACAATAGTATATAAACAAATGCAGAAAAAAAATTATTCCGTATCCATTTGAGTGTCTCTCATTTTACTTCTTAGTCCATCTTGTGTCTGTACACCTGTCTGCCCATTTGTCTTTCAGTGATGAGACGATGGGAGTATTGCTGGTCCTGATGGGGCATGTGGTTGGAACAGCTGTGAGCAGCAGCCTCTGCTGGCTGACCAGGAGAAAGGCCCTGCATGGCAGAACAGGCTGGCCATTGGCAGGCATTAAGTGACTCTCATGCTGGCCCGTTTACAGCTGGCTCAGAGGACACAGAACTTCTGTCGAGCCTAGAAAAGAGGAATGAGATATAGATATGAAACCTTTTGAAGACAGAAGGAAATATCACTGCATAAATGAAGACTATGAAGAGACTGATTATATTCTAATGAAATTCAAACTTGAATCACAAAGGCAGTCAGACTTACTTGGCCTCCTCTGTGGGGGACATTTCTTCCAGAGGACCATTGGGTAGCTCCACAATGGGCCGACATTTCTCACTACTTGCCAGGACACGAATAAGGAGAGAAACACAATATATTCAGTTTACAATACCAGAACATGTGAAACTGTTTAGAAAAGGCTGTAATGGAAATTAGCTCAAGATAATTTGTATCTTGCAGCAAAATAGTTTTGTCTTGTCATTTATCAATTCCTACACCTATAATTTCTTAAAAATAAATAAATTCCAGTCAATAGAGCAACTGACCAAGCTCTGATTGGCCAGGAGTTATACTGAAATTATTTTCTGGGTGCGATGCTCAACTCGACTTAAGAGGTTTAGTTACACGAGGAGATCACTCAGTCAGGATTTCTCCCCCAAACCCCAACTATCTCTAACTGTTGGCATAGAGCCCAAAGGAGCTGTCTGCCATGCAGTTTTAATACCTCATTCACTGAGCTGATGTAAAGCAGACTTTGAAGGTAATCTGGAACTATTCATAGACTTTAAATGACCTGCTTTCTGGAAAAGGTCTAATCCAATTGAAAAGGGAAGGAAAGAAGTTGTTTACTTTGTTGTTAGGCTAACTATTTTTTAATCAAAAGCAATTTACTAATTTTTAAATCACATCTTTTATTTTCCAGGCTCATATTTAACCAAAATGGAAAGGCCTGCAATTATTCACAGCTCAGAGAAACGTGGGGCACTGACATAGCTGCTAGATGCATCTAGATGGCGATATAACAGAAATGATGAATGTGATGATTCATTACTATTAATGCACTTGAAGTTATGAAGAAACATAATCTGACTATCAGATTCTGCAAGCACATCTGATAGTAGCAATGAATACTGCAAAGTCCTGCACATTTCAGGGACAAATGTGTGACGGACGACCGCTGAACACTGCAGAGCACGTGCCGACTCTGGCTTTTTATAAGACAAAAACAAACTTAAGTAGTGACTGTGAGACTGTGTGTGCTATATCTGACCCAGTTTTAGGACAGCAGGCTGTGGCTGAGCTGTTGATGCCTGCTCTCTCTGACTCCACATACTCCACTACTGAGTACTTCTCTGAAGAAGCAATCTTCTCTTCCTCACTGGAACACACAAGTACACAGCATATGCATTAATACATTGGTATGAATCCCTTCTAATTAGTTACTTTTTCCACAGAACCACACCAACCATTACAACAGTGAGATGTCAACAGTGAAGCATGCTGAACTGACTGACAGAAAGAACAGTAAAACAAAGGATGGTCATGTCGAAATGGAACACCTCTGATGTCTATGTAGGAAAAGCATCAAAATGTACAGCAAATGGAGAAAGTCAACAGATTGGATTGTTTAGCTATGACAGTCTTTACTTTGTTGCTAGCAAGCAAACAGTAAACAGGCCTAGAGACTGATTAGACCAAAATTGTTTGTACCAGCCGTCAGTCTTGCTTTGTCTCAGAGAACCACCAATCATCTTGATGAGGCCTCAAACTAAAAACACTCACAAACATCCAAATCTATTCAAACATTTAAAAAGGTGCTATATAACGGGTACCCAGAATGTGTAAAATTAGAAAACAAATGTTTATGGTCTCCTGTTAAAAATCTGCAGTCAGTTACATGTTTTAAAAACAGAATTTTACAATTTCACAAAAACATTCAAACTCATATAGTCATGCTTGTGTAAATGTAATTTTAGTCAAGTACCAAAAAAGAGAAAACGTTACTTTCTGGAATTTATAGTACAGAAAAACAAATACATGTTGTTTTGAAATCTGATTCAATTAGCAACACATTAAAGCACAAATCTTTCTATTTGAATCTACCTCAGTTATTGTTATATTTAGAATGGTTGTATTTAGGGCTGTGCAATATGACCAAAATCTCATATACCGATATAAGACATTTATCGTCCTGATAATGGTATAAATCACAAAAATGTGACATTTTATGTAAATTCTGGAATCTCGAGCTACTCAACTTGCGTGAAGTGTTTCCAGCTGGGCGTCCTTTACCTGGAGTCCAGTGTTTTAACCGATGCATGAAACTATACATTTTTAGACATAAGTTGTAACGGCCATCGTTTTCTTTCAAAGTTTGAGTCTAAGGTTTATTTTTTAGCACCTGACGGCTCTCTTTTGCTTCTCATCCGTAAACTTTCTGCATACCCTTTCACGTGATTCAGTTTATTTTGAAAAGTCTCAACAGGATCAAACAAGCGGACAGCGGAGCCACTCGATGGTTTTACCGTCGTCGTTGTTGCTAACAACAACAACACATAAAGACAGGCGCTTGTCCGTCCGTAGTGTGGTTATATTAAATATAAGAGAAAGAGAGAACTTTAAGAAATTAAGATAGCCAATACAGTGATCATCAAAATGATGAAAAAAAAATATTGCTGTAAACAGTTTATTTTGCGACACCACGAAACAAACGATAGCGTAAAATGAAAAGATAGACGTTTTTATATTGTCATCTGATATATATTGTTATATCGAACAGCCCTAGTTGTATTACAGCCAATATCAAATTTTGTTTTATTATGTGAAGAGTGAGCTGTGACGTGTACATGTTTTTATTCTGTATTAAAGTAGTTTTTCAGTCAGAATACAATCACCACATTTTGCTTTTGTATTTTGCAAAAGTAGTATTGTTTTTCTCTCTAATAAGTCACAATCGCAGGATGGACACACTGTCTATTTGCTAAAGCCAAAAAAATAAGGCAGCTATGGGAAAAGCACACCAATGAAACAAGCATATGGAGAAATATATTTAGAAAGCTGTATGTAACCAATAAAAATCCAACTGAGGCCACTTCAGAGAACTGGTTTCTACTTTGGGCCAATTTCATCTGGAACATTTCAGCCAAGAATGAGATTGTGTTGCAGTGTTAGAATAAAAGTAATCTGAATAAGATCAAGGCAAAATTAAAAAGGAAAAAACAAAAAAAAAACTGCACTAAAAAAAAAAAAAAGAAGAAAAACACACCTTTGATAAAAACACATGCAGAATGGAGATAATGAAATAAACAAACAAGGAGTTGAAACCAAAGAAGATCAAAATTCCGAAAGAAAAGTTGGTGGTTGACGTGACAACAAGACTACATCACGGCTGCAGGCTGATCTCTGATTGGCTGTACATACCGATAAGATTTCAACACTCTGAAGAAGACCACACCCACAACGCACAGCAAGAGAGAGAGGGGAAGCTCAGATTGTAAGTGTCGCTCAGTTCATTACACTGCTGTTATCAACTCAGACAGACAGACAATATGATGCAGCATCAACAAAGGGACGGAAGGACAGAGGACAACCAACTTTAAAACCTGACTGTTCCGGAAACAAGGATTTCACCATGAAAGGGACTTTTTATGAGACACTTTTTAAGCTTGTAGGACAGAAAAGTGGCATTCAAAACTTGGTATCCCCAGTTTGTGTAAGGCAAGACCTCAGTTACTTTGGATTTTTGAACATCAAATGGCTATCAAGGAGTAAAACACAAACAAACTAGTGTTCAAATATCAACCCCAATCCCCCCAAAATCCTATTTTCTGCTGTCCACATTATCATGTCACATTACACTAACCCATGACAGGGCACACAAATTAAATGTCACAGGATCTATAGTGGTTGTATCTAAAGTCTCAAAACACCAATAGCGTAAAGAACTTATGTTAGCTACAGTCACTACAGTCTAGACAGCGGAAGAAAGAATAGTCAGTGTTAAAAACTGAATCAGTTTATAGGCCCCTTTCTTTATGGCAGTGCAATGGACCAGGTCAAGTAGGAGTCATTTATCAGATCAGCCTCTAATCCTCATTGAGGCACAGATAACTAAACTGGGATTGTATTCATAAATAAGTAAATTCTTAAAGTGATAACAATTTTTAAGAATTTACACTGACTACAGCCTAGTTAAGATGAGTTATTCACAAAGCAGGACTACCTCAGTAGCTTAAGAGTTTTTCTTCTGGCATGAAGCTACAATGAGCCAGCCCCCCTCCCATAAGACACACCAGTTAAAACCAGCCAACCCATGCCTATAATCACAGAATTCCAACTGGCACTGGCACCACTCTCATCACCATAAGTCTGAAGCGTAACTCTTTTGTGTGCAAGTGATTCTCGAACCTCTTGAAAACGGCGGTCTCAGTCTTGGCATCAACAGTGAGACTGACTGTTTCTTTCATGGAGCCATTGATGACCGTTTCTGTGATGCTGCGGTGCTCAGAGCTAGATGCTTCCTCCTCTGCCTTAGAGCTCCCACAATCACTAGGTGCAGAGGCAGCTGGAGAAGCCACACTCGTGCCCAACCAGCCATCACAGTCTGAGGGATGTTAAGAAATGTGACATTAGGTGTCAGGTCTAATCAATCAACGTCAATTAGACTGATTTAGCATCAACAGCTACCTCAACATGGGTTACATTCACCCCTAATATAAGAAAGATATAAGAAATATAAGAAACATCATCAAGTTCAGGAAATTCTGGATACTTCCCTTGTCAGATGACAAGAATACTCAAGGACATGCATTTGTGCATATCTCACCTTCAGACTGCATGGGTGCGTTAACCCCTAAAGGGTCAATTGTTTCTATACTGGTTTCCATAGCAACAGGAGAGTTGCATCTCAGGGGGTCTTTGGGGCTGAAAGATAAATATAAATTTATAAAGCACTTTCAAGTTTCACGGCTATCTTAAACACAAATTATTTATTCCAGAAACTGCAACACTGCAGACAGAAAAACAGACCCACAGTAAGTCAGGACATCTTACCTGACAGGAGTGAAGTTGGAGAAATCAGCCCAGCCAGTTTCTGAGTTTGAGTTAGCTGCAGGAGAGGAGCTCCATGCTGTATCAGGGGAGGTGGAGGGAGAGGATGGAGCTGGGTTGCTGGGGTTGGAGTTTGAAGCTGTGGATGTACCCGTGTCCATAGGGATATCATCAAAATTTGCCGTCCACACTGGGCCTAAACAAACAAACAAAAACAACAAAAACAACCCCAAATATATACGTTTTAATTCACGCATAAACTGAAAATAACTCCAATTAATTATCGTGATTAATTATTCGTGATTACACAATGCAATGCCTACATAGTGAGGGGTTTTAAAAAATAAAATTAAAAAAAGTATAATACTGCCATTTTTTTTTTTACTGGCTCAGTGTTTGTTTGTTTTTAAATAAATAAAAAAAACAACATAATTTATTGCTTATTGTGCAATTTATTGTTGATATTATTTAAATATGCTTTAGTATGTGAAAAAATACATACTAAAAACACGCCAGTTGGAAGCGGCCATTGTGGAGAAAATGAAAGCAACTGTTACTGATTCTTCTGGGTTGATCTAAAGGAGTTGATTTGATTATTCAGTCGAACTGGGAGGGGTTAAAACTCAGCTGACAGCAATCTACTGACCAGCAGTGAGATTTTACACTCTATAACTTTAAATTAATCCTAGTTTAATCTTGATCCTAAAATCAAGTTGAGGCAAAACATAAAATAAATAAAAACGCTTGTGACAATTTGTCATTAGGCTACCACTATGTACTTGAGTCTTACATGTGGTTGTCTCAAAACCACTAACCTGTGTCAACTTCCATTCTGTCATCGTTGCTGGGGTTGGAAGCTTCAAACTGATCCCTCTTCACGTCCTCCTCCTCAGAGTCTGTGCTCTCCTCGCTGTCTGTGCTGCCTGAACTCCTGTGATGGACAGATCAAGTATTAGAATAAAGATCTGAGCTGTCCTCTTTATACTGTGAGTGAGATTAAAAATAAATAGATAAATAACTAAATAAATAACAGAATATACAATTCAGCAGGAATTGATATCAGGATTTTATTGATACAGCTTAAATAAACAGGCTGCTCTGGTGGCGTTTTGTAAAACAATTTATCTGTATATATGCTCCTATATGGAACTTAACAGTTCACATAAATACATTTTTTTGTATTTTTGCATAATAAGTATGTAATGCTGGCCTTGTTGACCACTAAAATATGTATTCAGAGCCATACGACCTTCACCTTTCTCATTTCCCTCATCTTTCCATTGTGAATTAATTTGTGTGTGATTTACAACTAACACTGACAAACCTATAGATGTTTCTTATCTAAGTACCGATGACATTATTCATATTATGTTGATTTTAAATATTATAACGATTATTATTACCATTGTATTAAATATACTGAAGTAACAAGCTGATAATACAAAGGTTTTTTGATGACTACAGCAATGGTGATACAACTACCACTTTTCTAAAGCAATCACACAAAAAGCAAAAAAACTCTAAACACAACAAATCATCCTTAAACAAGACTAAAAAGTTTTACAAATAGCTTCTGACGTTGATGTTAATAAAAATGAATCACTATAAGATCAAATACAGTGTCCATATGAATTCATGAGAAAACCTGCTATATCATTCCTACCACTTGAATGTTTTAGTTGTTCAAAATCTGGTGGCACATGGTTCACATCCGTACCAGCTTGCTCTTACAGCACTACAACTATGCCCATGTTTGACTTGATAGTCCTGTTTAATGCTATCAAATGAAGGCAACCCCACCCCCTTAATGAAAACATTAAGTAACAAATAATTTAAAAACAAGTGGAAAGATAGTATAATGAGGCCATTAAGGTTAATTCAGTAACTCAATTCAGTTCAGTTGCAAAAAAAAAAAAAAAAGTTCAGTTTCTTGGTGCATGTGTGTGTCTGACTCACCTGGGGCGTCTCTGTGCCTCTGGTGCAAAGGTGACATCTTTTTCATCCCAGATATCGTCTTCATCTGAACCAGCATCTTCAAACTGCTGGATTTTCTCCTTACAGCGTGCCTCAAACAAAGCGATATTTGCCTGGAGAAAATTTACACACATGTCAAAATTAGAGTGTCATCGGTTGTGCTTAAAGCACATGCACATACAAAGTAAAGTCTTACAGAACAAAACCCTAGGCTGTGAAGCATTCACTTAGAAAGCAGGCCTCAGGCATCTTTCACAGCATTATGCTGTCATTTCTTTTCCTGAAGAATACCTAGAGGCTTGTTTGAAGTACAAAAAAAAATTACTTCAAGGTTTGTATTCTACAGCAGTTTTATTTTCTCACTTTCTTGTCATCTGCTTCCAAATTAATATCAACATCAGGATATGCACATCATGCCTTTAAAAATATTTTAACTAATTCCAGAAGAGTTTTACTCTCAACATTATGAATTTTAGATTAATAATCAAAGTACTTACACTTTCATTTGTATTCAGTGAAAAATTGATGTCTGATATTCTATCAAAGGGAATACTGCAAGGTTAAAGAGAGAGAGTTTTATTGAGTTAGATTTGTTAGGCATCCACATACAGACAAGCAACAAATTAAAGGAAAAACCCCAGATTCCCTCCTACAATGGGGGAATCTTTTGGCCGTTGCTGTGGGAGACATTTTAGTTGTAGAGTGATCTTTTTTTTAAACCAGTGATGAAGCACTCCCAATGATGCAAGTTGTTGCCGAGATGTTAATGCTCCCATCCATAGGGAAAGAATGGCTTTAATAAGTATGACTGATGTGACTCAAACACCATGACCTATAGTTGCCAGATTCAAAAGCCAGCTGAACTTTTGGCGTCATCAAAACGAGGGAATATCATTTGTGCTGCTTAACCACTGTGTAGAATTTCATAGACTTGGACAAACAATGCCAAGTCACACTGCTGGCACAACACCTTATCAAGACACTTGTTTTTCCTTTAACTTGTCTCCAAATGACCACACACAGACAAATTCTAGGACACAGCAAAAGTTTGTTTAATATTTCAGGCAGCCAGTACAAAATAAACAACTTTTAATCACCACCTGATTCTTTATGTCCCCGTTCCATGTTTTAAACTGACCAAGCTAAGAAAAGCTACATTTCCAGGTAGAGGAAACAATGCAGACAAGGAACCCAACATTGTTAGTCTCTACTTTGATATTCTGATGTAGTCACATAAGATTTTGCTGAAAATTTACCATCCACTAAGCAATCACTTTTTGCCCAAGCATGGTTTTTTTTTTTTGTTGTTTTTTTTTATTGTTAGTCTAGTTCTAACAAAGATGAAAATACAATAAATATAAAACTAATCATGCATATTGCAGTTGGATATATACTATTGAAACAACTAATAATGAAGGAATTATCGATGTTTTTCACCTGTGTGACCACTTATAATAACTTGCCAACATCTGCCCTGTATACAATGCACTGTTCTTTTACAGCAAAGAAGCAGAGGTTTTATGCTGTGTACATCTCTACAGGAAAGTCAAGTCCTCTCTTTTTTTAGGCTACATCAAATATGTTCCAGGCATCATGATGGCACAGGAGGCACACCACTTTAGACACTTTAGATTAGCTAGAGCAGAAGCATTATCAGGTACATCAGTTAAAGACCTCAGTGAATAACAGCTTTATTTTCTAAAAGAGATCTCACCAAATTTTCATTACACTAACATTAAATAATATTATGCTTAACAGAATTTGGAGAGGTCATGTCTGTGGTCAATGTGCATTTTCAGCCTTTCTGGGAAACATTCAATCACTGAGGTATTTTGGTCAATGCTATGGGTCCATTGTTTTTATGCATCTCCCATGTATGAGTCTTATGTTTCTAACAAGCATGCTTTTCGACAGGTGTTCATATAGCTACCTACTCAGAGCAGATCTTTTCTTCCTAAGCGCTTTACTGATGCCATTTTTTAAATTTTTTTATTTTTTAATTAAAGCGGAAGAAAAGAAAGTAAAAAGAAAAGTTATTCTTTTAACTAAAAGTTACAAGAATAACTTTAGGTCACCAGAAGCCTAAGATTATGTAAGAAAGCTGTACTTCACTGATCCAGTCCCAGGCATTTTGAAAAACAAGTGACATAAAAGGCAAAACCACAAGCATGCCCATTCCAGCTCACCCTAAGAAAGACAGAAAAGAGGCGGCCCACGACAGCAGAAAAAGGTGGATAGGATTTCTTCTTTGAGCCAATTTTTGCCTTTGACGTGATCATTGTACCAGGCTAATGATAAAGCATAAAATGGTGTCGCTGGTGATGACATTTCTTTCTATATAAAAATGAAAATCTAAATTACTCAGAAAAAAAAAAAGCTTTATGCTTTTTAAATTGAGTTTAGGGCTAGAATGGGAATCCTTCACAAGCCAATGAATGACTCAAAATTAAGAAAATAAATTGAAGACCTTTATTTTAAAAGTCATATGCAAATATTCTATAACTGAATGAATTAACAGTGAAAAAAATGACCCACCAGCTTGTAGTGTAGTGTGCTGTACCTTTTGTGTTACATGGTAATACTTAAATAGCAAATGTAGGAAAAGTACTCACTCCACAACATCGTCCTGATCAGCAAACTCTTCGTCATTGAAGCCAAACTGCTCAATAAAATTGGACGTCATTTGTTGCATCTGATAATCAGAAAAGGCCTGGCAAAACCCAGGACCAACGATAATGATATACTCTTGGCTCTACACCAAAAATGTCATTACTTGCAGTACAAAGAACATGTATACACATACTATATTCACACACACATAACATACATTAGGATAGATGTTTAAAGTACATTCATTTTTGAATTTTCTACTGCTACACTGATGACAGAGTTATTGTGCAGGACCCATGGACACAGAGTACCCACTGAAATCAACAGCTGGCCAAGTCAAGGGGGAAGAAGAAAAAAAAAACCCAAAACAAACAAAGTAACCTGATGCACTTTGGAGGACTTCAATTTCTCTTGTGAAGCATGAAGTGGACAAAATTTAAAAATAAGTTGACATGTATGTACTGCACATTTAAATTTCCTAGGGTCCCCCCCAATCATCAAAAACACTTTTGACAATAACTTTTAATATATAGAAGATTCTGATTTGGCCCCCTAGGCAGAAAGGCTACCTCTACATGAGCTGGGTTTATGTGCCCATGGGCCTGCTTTGTGTGCCTTCATCCATTTGCATCTGTGTTTAAATCTTACTTGTTGAAGAGACGAGTCTTGGTGAAAACCACTCTCTTTAAAGTCCACCTCATCATCACTGGAAGAATGGATGTGGTGTGTATTTACCTGAGAAAACATGACATTTAATACAAAATGATCTCCTGCTTATGGAGTGCAAAGAGTGCCAAAATTAAATAACATAATCATTAAACTATAATTTCTGCTTATATTAAAATTAGAAGTACACTTTTATTAAAAATATGATTATTTCACCATTTTATCAACTCATGGTTCCTGTGCTACAGTGCGTCATGAAATACTGAAACTGTCACAGCAGGTTGTCAACAGACCCCAACATCTGACCTCACCTTTGACTGGAGGATAAACATTGGATAGAATTTACTTAAGTGCTATATATACAGGTGATGCTTAGTTCATGCTTTGTTCCCAGGGAAATCAGTCTGGCTGACATTAAAGTTCAACTTCATAATAACTTACTGACTCTCAATGTCTTGCTGGACAGTATATTTTAAACTGAATCATTGGCTCATCTTTTCCTCGTTTGTCCTAGCAGTTTATTTTCAATTAAAATTTACATTAAAAACATCTTAATGCTATGCCAAAACACTTTAGCTGTTAAATGGTTCAGCATGAAAACAAACCTGAAAGCTTTACTATTTTTCATGTTCGTGTTGTTACTCACCAAGTCAACAGTGTTTCTTTTGTTTGTGTCAGCCAGCTGTCCAGAAATAAAAGATTCCCATTTTTCTCGATCCTCTGCAGGGAGCTCTGTCACAGACATGAAATTTATATAGACACAGACACACACACACACACTACATCAACATAAAGAGCACAGCTATCAAAACTACTGGCAGAAGACAGTGCTACCCCCTGAGCCCCTTTACAACAAAGTAGAATAACAATGTTATTCTCAAATTATGGGTAAGCACATCTCTCACTTTATTTTCAGTTATGATTTTAGTGTCCAATAATTATAAAACCCAGATAATAAACAAAACATTCATGCTCCAAATTCTATTCCACAGTTTCTTGTGTTTTAAAGCCAGCTCTTCTCTTTCCCCTCACATGGAAGTGCTTTTTGTCCTTCCTAAAATACGAGTGTAACGAAGGGGAATATGAGCTAAGGTTTAGAAACGTTAGTGTGCTGATGATGATGTGTTCCTGGTCAGTATGAGACCTATCGATGATAAACCTACACTTTACAGGAAAGTAACAACACATGATGGTGCTAGATGAGCACTCAAAGAAATGTAATTCCTCACCAGAGATGAGCTGTTGTATTTGCGGCCCATTAGGGCCTTTGTCGCAGTTATGAACTATAGAGTTGGCTATTCTGGTCAGGTGACCCATGTAGCCTCGTCGCCGCCCACCTTCTGCCCTAAAACAAGGTTCAATAGTAGTATTAGCATATTTAATAGGGTGCTAGCGCCATGACCAATAAAACACAAGTATTATGCTTTTAGTGCAAACAAGAATACTTACTGTTCTTTCTCATTGGAGCTCCAGGCATCAATGATTCTCTGTATAAATTGGCACTTTTGAAACAGCTGGTAAAGAAAAACACAAGATACTAAATACACCAAAGAAATATCTGACAGACAGCTCACGTGACGTATAGTTAACTTCCAAGTCTGTTGCTCGTATAGGCCTGTATAAACAGGTTATGCACACATATACATATGTGTATTTACACACACACACACACACACACACACAAGTGTGGTTTTCCCCTTCTAGTATTTCAATCTTACATGTTTGATGAGGATGCTTTCCTTCACGTGTTCTGCCTCTGTGTCTGGTTGGATGTCTATGGGGGCAGGAGGCATAGCCAGTATCATGGCTGTACAGATTTCCACCTGAATGTGGAGGAAGTTGTTCCAGATGTATTTGAAATACATATCCTGTTGAGTAAAACAAAAACAAGTACAAAAGGAGACGCATTAATAATGGATTGGATTTATATAGCGCTTTTCAAGGCACCCCAAGTGCTTTACAATGCCACTATTCATTCACTCTCGCATTCACACACTGGTGGAGGCAAGCTACGGTTGTAGCTACAGCTGCAGACTGACAGCAGCGAGGCTGCCATATCGCGCCATTGGCCCCTCTGACCAACACCAGTAGGCAGTAGGGGTTGGGAAGCGCATCTGTAACCGGAAGGTCGCTGGTTCGATCCCCGGGCTCTCTGTCCTGGTCGTTGTGTCCCTGGGCAGGACACTTTACCCTGAGCCACGGGTCGCATTAGTAAACCGACGGACAGAATAAAACTAGGGGGAACCACAACCAAAGGTTTTTCAGGGGGTTTTTTGCCGACATAGCTGACACAAACTATGAAGGAAAAAATCTGTCATGTCTCCTCACAGGCTGAGATCTTATATCCGGATCATGGTGGACATGTAGGCTCCCTGTGCATTGCCACTATACATGACAAGTAGGGATGGGTACCGGTGTCCGGTGCCATGATGGCACCGGTTCTGACATAAACGGTAGTAACCAGACCGAAAAGCAGCGCACATTTCGGTGCTTTATTTCGGTGCTTTTTTTTCCTGAGCTGTGATACACTTCTAGCCAATCATTTTACGTTTCCCAGGATAGTAGGCGGGGCCAGGTACGTACGTTCAGTTAGAGCAGAGCTACAGATTAAAAATGTCCAAGGCGAAGCGGTCAAAAGTCTGGCTGTACTTCACAGTAAAATATGCAAACTCAGCAGCAACAAGTGCTTTAAGCTGATACTGTGATACTGTCAAAGGAGGTAACACCTTGAATCCGATGAAACACCTGGCGACGCATAGCGTTTTTTTTTTAAAAGCCGAGAAATGCGCCGTATTTGATAGCTTGCTGCGAGACCTCACACTGTGCACGTTGGGTGGGTTGCCAGTTATCGGACCGGAGCAACATCCCCCAAAAACACGAAGAATAGAGTCCTGGCCCCTAGCCCTGCCAGTGTAGCAGAAATGATGAGGATGATGATGCAGCAGCCGTTCTTCTCTGCGTGAGTAGCTTAATGTTGTCCGTGTGTAATTTACGTTGAGTAGGCTAACCACGTTATTACATTAATGCATGTAAGGTGAACTAGCAAACATCATCATAGCTACATGCAGCTGTCCTCTTGTTTGATGGCAGATACTCCCTTCACCCTGGACAAAAAGGCTAAAATGACCAAAGAAAAAGTGGGAAACAGCTGAACATGAGAGGTTTTTGGACAAAGTTTGTGTTTTTTTTCCATTGTTTAAGCACTGCTTCCAGCCAAGAGTGATACCATATATGCCCCATAGCTGCAGAAAAGGCTAACATTGTTATCTTTTTACAAAAAAACAAAACAAAACAGCTGAATATGAGAGGTTTTTGGACAAAGTTTGTGTTCTCCATTCTTTAAGCACCGGTTTGAGCACCGTTTAAGCACTGGCACCGTTTCAAAAGTACCGATTTGGCACCGGTATCGGATAAAACCTAAACGATACCCATCCCTAATGACAAGTGATAACTGGATGGCCAGATTTAAGCTAAGTTTTTTTTTTTTTATTATTAAAACAAAAAACAAAACAAACAAAAAAAACAAAACAAAAAAAAAAAAACACGGAATACTGAAAAGCGATGTGTTGTGTGTCGTGCATTATGAATGATGCAGGCCGTTTGAAAATTCAGGCCAGCTACATTGCTAAAAAATAAAATCCAAAACAACAAAAAGTTAAATCATCCATTTTCTTCTGCTTATCTGGGGTTGGGCAGCGGGGAAGTCCAGACCACTCTCTTATCAGCCACCTCTTCCAGTTCTTCCAGTTTCCAGTTTACCAACAATGCTCCATCTGATGGTAGATGGCTGCATAACATCGGGATGCAACAATTTACTGGGATTGGACATTGACTTCAATGGTGTGGAAGTTTGAAGTGTAGGGATAAAAGTTTCTGTTAATTGTGCAAGTTAGGATTTTCAGATTTAGACCAAAAACTCTGAACTGGACTTCTGTGGAAAATTTATGCCCCAAAAAATTTTCAGAAAACTTTTGAACTTGTCCAAGATCGAAATTCATTGCATTGATTGTAGTCTCCGCCCCCACACCACACACCCTAAAAAGAAGATAGTACTTACTAGTATAACTCCAAGTGTGTTGAGGTTAATTAGTTCTGTATTGATGCTGTGTGTGTTGCTCTGCAACAGACTGGCGACCAGTCTGACCACATTGAGCCTGGTGTTGCCCACTGGAGGGTCCAGAACGCCCCATGTTGTCTTCATCATATTCTTCTGATGGTGGAAAGCAAAGTGTTTATCTTAACTACAAATGTCATTTTCCTTGGGATAAATAAAGTATTATCAATCAATCAATATTTGCAGACTTGGCCTGAAAAATATAACATAGTCCACCTATCTTCAACCTACAATCTGCAAATCTGCAAACAGAGCAATAGTCACAGCTGTAAATAGTCTTTACCTTTGGAGGTTCGAGTAGCAGCTGGTGAAAATCTTTGAGTCTGGGTCTCACAGCCTCGAGGATGCTGTGGTTCACTGAGAATGATGGATGAGACATCCCTGGGGGGCACTCCATATGACCCTCAAACCTACAACACATGTCCAGTCACATGAACTAGTGCAAAAAACAAAACAAAACGATGTTGCCTTGCCAGTACAGTTTGGACCATGATTCAGACTGGGACTATATGATTTAAGGATCCAAATAGGAGAAGTAAACTTTGTATACTGCAATAAAGACAGAAAGAATGTTTGCAGTATTTAGCTCCCCATTTCAAGAGGTATTGTGTTGCTTAAAAATTGTTTAAAAATTGATTTATTTTAAAATCTCCACCCATGTCAAATTAAAAATATCAACTGGCAGATGAAAGGACAAGACATACGCTGGTCTCCTCGTCTCAAACAATGTGAGCAGGATCTGGATAACGCTGACAATTGCAGACTCGTTCTTTTCCTTGTCGAAGATATTAGAGAGCAGCTGCTCTACTGTCTCCTGCCTGAAGAGGAAGATAACAGACACTTAAATGAGGGAAAGCAGGTTTTTTGCATGCCAGAAAATGACAATGAAATCGAACAAAAACAAAGATAGACACAAGAGAATGATTTAAAGTTTGATCTGGTTGATCGTTATCAAAATTCACACCAATTATCTTATATCTGAGTTCAAAGGTTACGTCACAGTAAAACAAGAGCACTCAGAGCTTAACTCCCCAAAAGGACAAGGGCTATACTAAATGACACTTTTATTACAATACATTCCCTCTTATTGGGTCACTGCAATGCCATAGGGTGTTGTACTGAAAAAATAAAGTGTGTTGTACAGCTCTCTGCATGCCCTTTCATATGATATGGGGTTTTTTGTTTTGTTTTTTTACAGCATCAACTTTGACCTTGGGCACTAACAATGAAGATCAAGGTCTAATACTTAGCCAACCCAGGTACTCATGTCCCCCAAGGACTAGGATATTGTTGTGAAGTATCCATAAAAATTACTGGCTCATATAAAGTTTTCACTGATATATTCACATTTGGTGTGACCCTGATCCAATTTCACCAAAATTAAATCAGCTCGAGCTGTTTTTGGTATCATTGTAACACAACTGAAAATGAGATTTCGGAAACCAGACTGCTAACAAACAGGAAGACAAACAAACAAACTGAACTCATAGATAGTTTTATTCTGTACAATACTGACAAGTTCTCGTAAAGAAGCAAATACATACTTTTCAAGTGTGGCCAGAAGTGGATCAGGTTCTGAAGAGCCCTGCACCTGGAACATCTGGTCTCTGCTCAGTCTAATGATCTCACAGAGTGACTGTGATGCATTGGAGTGTCTCTGTTTTCAAGAAGAAAAAATAAATAAATAAATAAAACACTGCTAACCAGCTTTAAAAAAACAAACAAACAAACAAACAAACAAACAAAAAAAAAAACAAAAAAAAAAAACAACCCTCCAGTCTTGCATTTCCCTCCTGCTAGCTGACCAGGAGGCTATTTGTTGCAGCCCTCGATCAGTGAGCCAACTCTCCAATGAGGCTCTCATCCCACAGTCAAATAGAATGACTGAAAGTGCAGGGAAGAAAATCCCATCGGGAGAAACCCCCACCCCAACACTGCCTCTCACCGAGGGCACATAGGTACAGAGCCCAGCACCCCTCCAGGTGACTTTCTGCACTTTATATAGTATTGTTTAATATTGGTAAATATTACATCTGAATGTCTTCAATGATTAAATAAGTACCAGTATACTTCCTGACGAATACCCTGGTGAATACCGGAAGTACAGGGCAAAATATGTAAGAAACTCACATCTTCATCTTGAGAAGGTTGTATCATCTCCACCAGTCTCTGAATCACTTTCTCCTCATTCAGCCACTAATAGAAACAAAGAACTTTGTCAGGAAATCATAAAATTTCATTATTAATTAAAAAAGGCTTCACAACGTTTCACCCTTTGCTGTCCACTTCATTCCTTAACATCAACTGAGAACGGTTAATAAACTATACCAGATGGCAATATAATTTAATGTGGACTGTAATATTCTAGTGTAAACTGCCTGAGAGGATATCATTTTTAGCAAAGGAGGGAACCATTTTGTTGTTACCCACATTGAGAACATCTTGTCGTAGCTGCTGTGGTTCGATGCAGGTGAGCATCCTGAGCAGCAAGTCCATGATCGCAGAGGTCCCGATGTGTTTTATCATCAAGTCTACAAAGTCTTCCTGCTTCCTCAGAAAATCAACTATCTTTAAATAAAAACAAGACAAGGTTTTGTCATACCGATTTAAACAGACTTTGTTACACCTATAAGTAGCAAAGCATTTTATCCTCTCAGTATTTTTACATGTTGGCATCATTGGTGAAAATAAATAAATTAATAAATAAAAATCCTACCTGTTCAGGCTTGCGTCCTATAAGAATAGAAAGAACTTTGGAGAAGAAGCTGGCCAGGAGGGGGTTGAGGGGCGGCTCATTTTGGAGGAAACTGTACAATTTCATCAGCAGTTTTTCATCTTCTCCTAGTCTGTCATTGATCTGGCTCACATCTGATGTAAGCAGCTCACATGATATGTTGGGATACCTGAGGGGTTTAAAAAAAAAAGAAAAAGAAAAGAAAAAAAAAAAAGAGGCCCTTTTAGAGTTTTTCCAATAGTTACAGCACTGCTCATTACAAAGCAGATAAATATTTAAATGCAGGAAATTCTAGAGGTATGAGTTCTTCTCAAAGTTATATCCAACCAGAGATCAAGAGTTTAAGTTTAGTTGCTTCATTTCACCAGTTTATTTTGAGAAAACACTAAATTACAGCAGCACTGCCACTATCGGTTCTGTAAGTAGTGTAACAGGAATTTTCTACAAACCTCAGTTATACTGGTACACCAGACAGAATCAAACTTTTTTTCTTTTTTCTTCAGATTTCCATATTTCAAAAAACAATTTGAACAACAGGTCAAAACAAGTGTAGATAATTCTCCTGTGAACTCATATAGCTCAAGTGGGAGCCATATGTCCAAGTAATACCATAGTATTTAAAGCAATGAGTGATTTTAAAGCAGACTACTGGATGTGAAGCTTTCCCAACTGGATTTTCCCACATAATCAGAAGTTTGGGGAAAAGCTCCCAAATCTCAGCTTGACCAATTTCTTCCGGCCTTGTGAACAAACTTGCAAACATTTCAACTTTTGTGGACATGTCAGCAGTTTGCTAGACACTGGAGTTACGCAACTTTGATTTAGCACCACAGATAAGTTTACAGAAAAACTACATCCTGTAGGTTAAATGTTCCTGATGTCAACATACATCTTCGTCAAACTGTGAAATTAATAACCATTTCCTTACTTGTATTTAACCTTTTCCTCAACATCAGTACTGGGTTCCTGTGTGATAAAGGTAACCAGGTCCTCCATACACTGTGGTCTCAGCAGGAAGTCCACAAGTTTGTGATTCTGGGCCTTGCACTCCTGCAGGACATCATCCTCATCCATTACCTCTGTAAGCGTCACATCCTCCTTCTCCAGCAGTGTGTCAATGTGGGATGTGGTGTGGAGGTCAAATTTCCAAAACATGTTGGTTCTTTAATACATACATACATACATACATATATATGAAAAAAGGACACAAATACGTTAAAACAGATTGTGGGCAAAAGTGAGTCATTAAAATGAGCACAAAAATGAAACATTATCAATCGAGATTCATCTAAGGGGCAATGATTTACTAAGGGATCACTCAATAATCGAGTAACAGTTCTTATTTCAGCTCACCTGTGAGTATGTTGGAGTCCTCACAGCAAAGCTCAGGTTAAAAAGAGGTTTGTTCTAGTCTTTGGGAGTTGTGGCCCATTCCAGGCTGACCAGACGGATGGGCAAGCAGGCAGATAGTGGTAATGGACACACTCACAAAAAGCGCACATACAGCAGTTCAACACGAACACACCTGTGGGAGAAAGACAAAAGCAGATGGGCATATATTAGGGCTGTGCGATATGACCAAAGTCTCATATCCCGATATAAGACACTTATCGTCCCGACACAGATACATATCACAAAAATTTCACATTTTCTGTAAATTCTGTGAATCTCGGGCAACTCGACTTGAGTGAAGTGTTTTCAGCTGGCGTCGTGTACCTGGAGTCCAGTGTTACACAAGTTGAAACAGCCACAGTTTTCTTTGTGAGTATTTATTACACGGCGTGCTGCGGGGAAAAGCCATCAAATCCGACTTTTTTTGACCCCATGCGACGCATATCCGATCATGGTATAACAGTTTGAACAGCACAAATCCAATTTTTTCAAATCCGACCTGGGTCACGTCGCATTAAATCAGTCTTTTTCGTCACTGACACAAGACAGACGCCAATTATCAGCGCCGGAGAAGACAATCAAAAAGACATTGTGAACGCTTCCTGGCCATCCAGTGAACAACCGGACAAAAAAAAAAAATAAATAAATAAATCAGAATTGAGCATTAAGACCTCCAGTGTGAACTTAGCCTTATAGTCAGCAGCATTTAGAAGTGCTTACATAACTTAAAGGCTTTAAGAATGCCCCCACCCAACATTTGGATCAGATATCCATCTCATCCTGACTTAAAAACCTGGACTGGATAGTAGTGACAACCTCCTGATCCATTTTACATTGTTCTGTGTTTACTACACACTGGTTGCTACAGAGAGCTATCATAACGTGGAGAATGCCAACAGGAAAGAACCAGCATTTTGGAGACATTTTACTGCTGCTACACAGATTTTCTTTGCATGTTTGGAATAGGTTTTTTTTTTTTTTTTTTTAATTAAACAGTGGTCAAGTGAGTCAAAGAGACAATGTCAATGATGTATCAGTAGCCCACCTAAGGCCCAAGATGACTACCAGCTGAGGCTAACCAGCTGGCATTAAACACCAATAATAAGAAATCTACAATAACTTACATGCATTTAGAAATCTCACACATACAAAGAGTGACCTTTCTCTAGTTAAAGAACAAAAAGGCACAAATTCTCAATTATTACTATTTTAACCGTTCATCTTATATAAAAATAAATAAACTCCCCAGTATCTTTCTCATCACCAACTGGGTATGAAGACTTGCATCTAGGCTAACATGACTCTACTACTTCATCTGTGCCTCATAATTAGAACTAGGCAATAAAACCAATTAATTATCGTGCAAAAAACTTTTTAATAGCAATATAAAACATGGTCATTATTAGGGCTGGGCCATATTATACCGTTCATGGTAATACCGGTATAATGTTAGGCAACGATAGGAAAATGAAATATCGCGATAGAATATGAGTAAAACGCGCATGCGCAGTGCCTTTGTTTTCATACGCACATGGCCGATTGTTGAGTGAAACAGATGAACCAGAATTGGTTTGTAAAAATGGTGCAACTTCAGTGACGTGGAACTGGTTTGGTGTTTGTCCGTCAGATACACGACAAAGCACATTTTTTTGCAGAAGATGCAAGCGGCCGTCGTTATTGTCGTATTTGTCGGACTAAGATGCTCTTAAATCTGGGAGTAATTTGGGTCCTAATCTCCGTATTCTTCAGGTCAAACGACACTGCAGC
>NW_005187609.1:568673-580565 GCF_000239375.1 Pundamilia nyererei
ATGATCGTTGAAAGCCCAGATCGTAATCGTGATTAAAATTCGATTAATTGAGCAGCCCCATCGTCAGTTATATCGTTATCGCAAATTTTCTAATATATATCGTGATAAATATTTTTGGCCATATCGCCCTGCTCTAGTCATTATAAAAGTGACAGCTCATTCAATCCATGTTTTGACAGACAATATGAAAAGCCAATGACAATGCCTGAAGTGCTGCTATTGGCTGGAATTAAACTAAGCTGCAATGTCCTGGTTTTTCCCATGTTAAGAATGTGTATAATACGAATACTCTGAAGGAAATGCTCTTATTTGTATACATTTTTCAGTTTTTGTTGTCAAACAACTTCATGAACATGCAATAAAGATATGAAAAAGTGACAAACAATACCCATCAAGACCAATGCAAATACCCTCTATTTTCAAGCCATCTTTCAGTCCACTTCTCTTCAATGCTAGAGCCCTGACTTAATGATATGATTATGATGTCTGATTAAATCCCTGTGAAAATTTGTCAAAATCTTAGCTTTTCTCTGATTTCATCTATATTCACGTAAGTTTGAAGTTACATTAAACTAAAGCTTCTTGTTAGCAACAATTTGTTGTTGACACTCTTGAGATGTGTGCCAGTTCGGTACATTACTGTAGAGAGGTATTAATCCATTCCCATTTCTTTTTATTTTGCTTTCAAGGAGGTAAACCTTCTTTTAATTTTTAAACTAACTTTGAGCAGTACTTCTCCAGATAAATCGCTTAGCAAAGACCTAATTTAAATTGTATGCATCTTTAAACACTTTGTGACTAGCAGTCTCTCATCATTTGACCTATTCATTGATTCCCCACCTAAAAGGTCTTCTAATTACCCGTTCTGTACCACAGACAACCTATAATCACAAGCTCACCCACTGTACAAAGCACATTCCTACTTATATTCAGAACAGTGACTTGTTACCAAGAGACTGTAGCAACTGCGTGTAATAAACATAGAGGATACCGGCTGCTGTGACTCCCCAAACTACTTTGACAAATCAAGTGCGGCTAGACATCTGGATGCAGATTATATTTCTGCTATTATGAATTTTGTGTTAACTCAGCAATGCAACTGACATAAAAACTGCACTACACTCACACTATAAAACGCCTATATTTTGATAAAACTATACTCCCCAAAACAGCTGAACATACGCCATAGAGCGAAAATAATAAAAATACCGTAGGCACATAAACATTACGAGCCCGTAATAAAATCAATCTAAATATCCACTCTACCTACATTTCAGGCCTATGTAGTACAACTATACACATGCAATAAGATATCACATTTTAGCTGGGTGGCAATACTTAGTATTCACCCAGAATCACCTGGTTCATCTGGGCTTGACTATCTGTTCCGAACCAACAGACTGAGCAGTTTAAAAAAAATAAGAAGAATTTCCTTAAGTATGTGTAAAGGCAGTCATTTAACGCAATCGTTATTGGCTGTATTTAATTTCAGCTAACCAACCTTCGAAGGCAAAGTTAACGGTTAGCTTTAATTTCGGCTAAACACGAATCAAAACAGCAGCCTTTTTAATTCACGTCATTACCAGTTCGTTTACATCCTAAGGCCCAAACCTATCTACCACTAACGGTGCAGGCGTTAAAGACAACACACCGGTACAAGGAACGTCACTAGCTATTGTTAGCTAACCCCGTACTATCGAACTCAACCAGTTACCTTAATATATGTCACATATGAGGGTAATATTAACTGGCTGACAGGTTTGACAATAAAATCAAAATATGATCCCGAGGTACCTTAAAACACTAATGTGTCATGTTAACGTTAGCCTCCTCTTAGCTTAAAAAAACCACAGCCTGACAGCGCAGTGATAAGATGGCCAAGTATGCTCTTTGCTAGCCAGCTAACGTTAGCCGGCTATCTAAAGACTGCTGGCTAATCGTCTCTTCAGCACCAAGTGTATGAGCTTGCAGTTGTACCTACCAATAGACAAGGGTAAACACCGACTCTCCAGCATGTAGCTTATCTTAACATTAGCCTCGGACCTTAGCGATACAAAGACAGAGCTAAGATGAAATTTTGGCAAGGAAAATAAAGCGTTTAAAACTGTTTCTAACAGGCGCGAAAATGTAGATCTTCGGAGAGCACTTTTCAAGATGGCGGTTCCGTCAACTTCATCGACCCCTTCCCCCACTCCAGCTGCAATGCTTGTCAATCAAACGATTTCCGCAAAACTATTGGTTGTGAATCCTGTCGCTCAAACAAGGTCGTGAGCTTTTATTGGACAAGGTGCGTGTCTCGTCAAGACGTCATTTACACAGAGTATATGTATACTGTCCCGGAAGAACGGGGTTTATACCGTTTATCAAATTTTAAGCAAAACAGTTAGACTCATGTGGTAACACAACAAATTGAAGGTTTAATGTAGTGTAATTCATCTACTTGATAACTGTATTTTGGTAAACTACGGGTAACACAAAACCTTCACCCCGCACGCGCGTTTGCTTTGAATTTTAAATCGAGCACACTAAGTAGCGTACACGCACGCCCACGTCTCGTTCGAGAAACGCCCAGTTGATGGCGGTAGTGTAAAGAGCGCAGACCCTCGTTACCTAAAGCGAACGTGTTTATCTTTTAGGTATGTGTTAGTGTAATTTTATTTACATGGCGACAGTTAACAACAACAACAGTAACCTCAAAACGCTTTATGATGTCAGTTTAAATAGTATATGAGAGAATGGCATATGAGCAGCACTTGATAATGTGCTATTATTGTGTGTTATTAAATTGAATTATCAGTAAAAAGAAGATTCTGCTCAACTTTAAATTAACTGGACTGGCTACTGCCACATTAGTGAGGACTGTGGAAAAGCTCAGAGTCGGTTTGATATGAATTTTTTTTCTCACATGTTTGCACTGACTTGCTCACTATCGCTCAGGTTACCGATTGGAAAATCTTGCACACAAAGGCCGTTTGTCTTTTTAAAGGATAATCGAAACTTTTGGGCTTTCTAAAATGGCATCAGTGATACATCAATTCAAAATACAATGTATGTAGAATTCATTCTCAGTTGTTTTGTGGCTTCAAAAAGGTCTACATTATTAAAGCACTGCAAATTCTTCAATTTCACTGCTCATGTATAGAATAATAATAAATATCACTATTTTATTTTCACTTCTTTCTTTCTATTCTTTTTATTGAAACGCCACTATGGGGACATCCAACAGTGTCATTGATGGCTTACTTTATGTTGCAATTAATTGCAACAATTTTGAGCCAGCACATGAGCTTCGATATGATGAAAGAATAGTTACTGAACGATGTTTCAGTCTCACCGACCCGCATTTGTCTAACGTGTGCCGCACTTCACAGTTTCACTTCAAGCTGAAGGCTCTGCCTCCAATACTGCTTTTAGAAACTCTGATGAACACCACAAGCAGCCCGCAGTCTGAGAGAGGAGCGTTCTTTTACAGTCGTTAGACTTTGCATATATAGTGATGTCTAACGTTTCTTGTGGTCCACATCCTCACTTGTCTTTTCCATTTACAAAAAAATAATCACAAATTTTATTTCTCCCGTCTTTTCTTGGGACTCTAAACGCAGCACTTGGCTGGCACAAATCCCCGTTCGCTAATCGCTTCTCATCAGATCGTCGGGATTCAGACGTCATGCTTTCATCCGTCAGAGGTAACGGAGCATAACGTGAATCCGCAGTCCGGGGAACAAACATACAGACATCCTCATCATCATCAGCAGCAGCAGCAGCAGCAGCTAGCTCAGTGATGATGAACATGGATTTAAGTGCCGTTATAGAGGAGATGGAGACAGGCGACCAAGACTCGGCTCTGACGGCTTTACAGAGCTACAACAAGCAGGTAAACACCAGCCCTCCAACATCGGGAGGAATCAGTGCGTTGTAGAACAGCTGTTTGAGTTTATGAAACGCTTTCCATTCAGAAGATGATCCTGAAATAATTGCCAAATCAGAACTGCCTTCAAAAGTAGAACCTTTACTATATTAAATGGGGTTTAAAGCTGCATTGTACATCTTAATAGCCTATACGATATTGTGTATTGAGCCACCCCTTCTTCTTCTTCATGTTTTGCTTTCACGGAGCCAGATTTCCTCGTAATTTTAAAGGGATATTAAGCAACAGTTCTCAAGGCTTTCTCTGGGTCTTTCAAAGTTCTTCTTTGGAATTCGCTGCTTTTCACTCATTTTCAGCCCAGTCCTTGTACCTGACAGATTTTTGACATGACAGCAATGTGTTTTTGACGGTTAAGCAACTGAGCACTGACCCATGAGTCATTCAAGCTTAAAAAAACATCTAACTTACGGGATGAACCAGTACTGTGTCTGGAATAAACGAGAACTTAAAGATCCAAATATAAATTGTATCACTGGGAACTTTGTTACAAATAGCCTGTTGTAAAAACACATTCCCGTTTCTTTAGCTGATTCTATAAACATGACACATACCTGAGAGATGCATCTGACCCTTGATCCATCTACTGTTTACCAAAGAAATGGTCTCAGTGGAAGGGTGGCTGTCAACAACGCATTCTTACACCAAACTACACAAAAACTGGACTGAAAATAAGTAGCAACAGGTCTTATTGAGTGATGAATCCAACGTAGATATCTTTGGTTTAAAACATTGCCAGTGTGTATAGAGGATGTCAGGAGAGAGCTGCAACAAAGGTACAGTGAGTGTCTATGGTAAAATATGGAGGAGGCATGTTATGGTTTCGGGCTGATTTTAGCCAGTGGTGCTGGGGATCTTGTCAAAATTCATTTATGAATTCATTTATGAATGCAATAAAATGAGTGCCATCAGATTTGGATCCACAGTGCAACAGCATCTGGAAAGTGTGTGATAGTGGCTTAATTTTTCACTTTTTTAATGATAAAGTGAATATGCTGACAATGCAGTAAAGGCATACCTGGATATAAGACACACTGAAATGCCGTCACAAATTCCACTGGATGTGAATTGGCCTCCCCAGAGCCTGGACCTCAACATTATTCAAGTATTGTGGGATCTGCTGTTGGTGCTGGGAAATTGGTAGAACCACCCATATCATAAATTACCTAAATTACTTAATAAATAATAAATGAATATTAGATAGGATAAAACATGGTTTATTTTTCCCAAAGTTGAGACATTCATTGCACCAAAATAATAATTTCAATAATAATAATGATGTGGCATAAGTTGACAGTAAGTGTAATCTATTTAGCTGCCTATTAATTCCCTCGTAACCCTTTGAACTTCTGTGGTAGTTTAGTCCCAAGTTTTATTATGTGATCACCAACATGCAAAGAGTCGAGCCTGACACAGTTTGAATTGCAGGCAAGTCAGTTTCATAATGTGGTAGAAAATCAGAAAGAAATGTAAAAAGAAAAGAGAGAAATATTTGTTGAAAATAATTATTTTTAATTAATGTGAGCCACTGATCGTAAAAATAGAAATGGGAAATGCAAGTTAGTTTTGTCACAAATATCTACATCCATTGCATCCATTTTCTGCCACTAATCCAGGTTTGTGTCACTAGGCCAGCAGTCTAAGAAAAAAAGCCCAGACGTCCCTCTCCTCAGCCAGCCACAGTTTTCCAGGGGGACACCAAAGCCTTCCTTAGCCAGTCAAGGCATATAATCTCTCCAGAATTTCCAGGGTGTTTGTTCTGAGATTAAATCCTAATTTCTTGCAGAATCTGACATGTACATATGTCGTAACTCAAGCCATCTAGAGAGGTTTCTCTGTGCTCTTTCAGTTTTTCTAACATGTGTGATTTCCTTGTAACTCTGATACACCTTGGAAAGGAGTCAGTGTCAGGACACTGAAGAGTAATGGGAAAGAGCACTGTGGGAGTTTTGAAATTAATGTAATTAATGGATTCATCGCTTAGATACAGAGAAAAAAAGAGGACAGAGAAGCAGAAGCGGTTACTCGAAGATAATGAGATCATGTTTAAGATCAGTGCTGAGGTACATCCAGTAAAATGTCAAAGATTTCAGCTGCAATGTTTAGGGATATTACAGATATTTTATTTCCATTTTAAATTCAAGCTTATCATAACACATTATACTACTTCCCTTAAACCATAAGCTTACTCTAAGACTGATGATATTAATTCATATTTTATCTATAACTCTCAGGATTATCATTACTTTTTAGATTAGTTATTTTAGGTAACTACTTTGTACTCTACGTACATTTTTAAGTTAGAGCTCTGGAGCTGATTTAAATGGCTAAATTACCTGATCAACATGTCTTGAAGTTCTTTAGAGGCCTGGTAATGAACTAATCATTTGATTCAGGTGTGTTGACCCAGGGTGATATCTAAAACCTGCAGGACTGGCTCTTGAGGCCTGGAGTTCCCTACCACTGTTCTAAGATATAGTGTTTTGTTAGCCTCTAATTGTATGGAAGCACAAAAAGAGTACAAGCTAAAGGACCTAAAGTACATACAGTACCAGAGTCTTTGAAATCTTTTGCTTCCTACCTCTGCAAAACTTGCTCTGTACTGTGCAGCTCTCTTTAAATTTCTTTATGATACTTGTCAGTCCAGTTCTTTATCCTTGGAAATACTGTAATAACTTTGTATATCTATCTCCTGCTGTTTCAGTGTCAACAAGTATACACTAATTTCTTTTGTTTTTGGCACAATGGTTGTGAACGTTCAAACCCTAGCTGAAGTTTTTAGATAACCCTCAGTTTTAACTTGATTCTATTAATTTTGAGCATTACAAAGTCAAAGCACATCATGTATATGTGTGTGTGTGTGTATATATATGCAGACTACAGTGGCTTCCAGCTTGATGTCAGCTCTCCTGAGCCAGCTGAAGCTAACCACACTGTCACAAACACAAGAGTATCAGTGTTACCATGTAACTGAGCTTGGTGTCTATCCAGGTCAGTTAATGTTAGAAATGTTAGTTGAAACTACATGTTATATGTATATGAAGTCACATGAGTTTTGTTACATTCTGCAAACCCCAGGTGCACCATGCTTCATGGCTTCCTCAGCACGGAGACTGTGTAGGAGTTAATCTCAAAGGCAATAGGATTAGATTTTCTTATACACAAATAGATTTAGCTACAGGCCAGTTAAATCCTACTTCACCAAAGAGCTCGTACAGATCAGAAGCTTAGTGGTTGTTACAGGACACTGCCATATTCTGAGCTGTAGACTGGAGTTAGTCTGCTCTAGTTTATCCAGCCTTCTGGGAGTTGTGGGAATTTGCATTAACATAAATATTAGTAGGGGCACATTAATGAAATAATGGGTATAACTTATGTTTATTTTCCTTAATTCAGAACTCGGTATTTGAATTAAGTGAATGATGTGGATTAATTTTTAGTAAATGGTCAGACTACTTCAGCATGTGTGATGGACATGTTTCTTTTGATGTCAGCATCAAAAGACAGCTACAGTGAGGCTCAGCTTATCTGGTACTGAGGCTATTTGTATATAAACTAACAACATCTGAAAGGAAGTTGCTCACGTTCTCATTTGTAATCTGTGATAATTGTGTAAATCCAGACAACAAGTCAGTAGAAAGGACCTTTGTAACTTTGTAACTGAAGACGCTTCTTTGATGAGAGGTGTCTTTACCAACTGAAGTCGATCTGCCTATTTTTTTCAAGCATTTAAGACTACCATGACCTGAATGACTGAGGAGCTACACAGAGATATGACACACTGGAGAGATGTCTTTTGGAAGGCTTACGCATGCATTAATGTTCTGCATGCATTGATGGATGGATGATAGCATGCTCTTTTTGTAATTTGAAGCCTATCTTCAATTAAAATATCTAAGAAAAAATATGATTACTAACATTAGAAAACTGTCATACAGAAAACGGTGTTCATTAAGATTCAGATAATGAAACGACCCAGAGGTTCAGTCAGAGTTCCTTTATAATACACCGGGGACTGGCTTTCTCAGGTGTGCTGAAATTGGGTCAGCTCCACCTACTAGATACCTGAAAGCAACAAGAAAACAAGGCCAGCACACTGGCTGTCACATATTTCAAATGATGTGATGTGGATCATTTTTACATTTTTACTTCTTTATTTTTTCTCTCTACTTTGTATCATGATTATTCGGTTCATTTCTGTTGATATATTGCCAGTTCAAAACAAAAGTTAACTCAAGTCACTTTACATTGCAAGATCAAGATTAAACAATATTAGAAGACCCTAAGACATATCTTCTTAGTTGTAGCTGAGCGATGTACATAGGAGAATGGATGGCTCGATTACTGCAAACACAACGACTTATTGGTACAAATAACATAACACAAACTTGTCTGCTTCTTCTATCCACTGACTCCCTTTTTTGTGCTTTGTACTTCTCTTTTCTTCAGATGAACCAGTGCTTTACATTCAACAGGGATGAGCAGAAGGACAGAGAGGTATTTATAACATTTCCTATTTATACACATAGGGCAAATAATTAATTGATCCCCTGCTGAACTGATAAGTTCAGCAGGGGATCATCTGGATCGAAATACTTCAGCTTGTCCTTTCCAGTCTGTTTACATTTTTTTAATGTTCTGTGTAATTCAGTTTCATCTGAAAAAAAAATTGGCTAAGGATTAATCATTTCTTTGGATGTACCAACATGCTTTATGCTTTCCTTTGTATACTCGCCTGTTTTAGGAAGGAAAGTTACAAAAGGTATGAATAACCATTGAACACCATGTTGTGCTCTTCCATTAGAAACCTAGAACCCACAATTTATCTTCAACTTGTGACTCTTTCTGGATGGGGTCCTGTTAAGAATTCATTATAGGATATAAATAATTCACGAGATGAAAATGACAGTGGGAGTGATTTACTTCTCGGGGATTATCAAATGCTTGTAAGGATCTGTGTGTTTAACCAGAGGAAAAGTAATGATCTGCTCTTAAATGGCAGTGATTGGCCAGCTGTGAATAGATTACATCCCATAATTGTGAAGTTGATAGGGTCGCTCTTGTTATGTCAGTTGAAGGTTCATAAACACTGGCCTAACAAAATGCTGTCAGATTTGGACAGTATTCACTGCTCTTTGATTTCTCAAGGTAACTGTGACTGAAGTCATTGTGTTTCATCTATGATCTGTACACACTGTTTGCTGGTGTCGGGGAGGCTGAGGGAGTTGCAGCTTGTTTCAGTGTTCAAAAGACAGGGAGAGCTGGAGATTCAGTCAAAGTGGCTTTATAATGCAAGGGGACTGGCCTTCTCAGGTGTGCTGCATCTATAATTGGGTCAGCTCCACCTACCAGATACCGGAAAGAGACAGGCAACAAGAAACCAAAAAAACAAGGCGAGCTCACTGGCTGTCACAGGTACATTACTGAAGGGGCACACACTTTGTGTCCAAACCAGTATGTACATTGTAATAAAGATTTCCAGAATTATTTGCCAGACAAGATAAGCTAAAATGCTAAATGTGATTTTCTATAGACTGTTTGCCAAAGTTACAAAGAAACATATTCTTGTTTGTTTGCTGCTGT
Organism: Pundamilia nyererei; assembly: GCF_000239375.1. Classification (NCBI taxonomy): domain Eukaryota; kingdom Metazoa; phylum Chordata; class Actinopteri; order Cichliformes; family Cichlidae; genus Pundamilia; species Pundamilia nyererei. The sequence goes on from NW_005187609.1 coordinate 578,182, forward strand.
TCACAATCAAAACATCAGTGCTTCCACCGTACTGTTTCAGGAGAGCCAGACCTCATAATATGTACATGTATATACACAGGTATATACACAATTTTAATAAAACTTTTAATTTGAAATGTGGTTTAGTTTATTACAAGTTCTTCAGCTGTTCCTCAGCTGGATCCATGATACCATATACCAATATATAAGGTAAGCAACTTGTTGTAAAACACTTAAAAATGAGTAACATGTCAAAGAAAACCCAACAAACCACCCAAACCCTGATGGTATTACTCCATCATTTAAGCCAGTTTACCTTCCTGTCAAATGAGAGCTGCAGACTAGTCACAGACTGTTAGTGTTTTTTTCCATCTCTGACTCAACTACTTAACACAATAACACCTACAGCACATACAGAAATAAATACAAACAGAATCCAAGTGGAAGGCTCACAGTCTGTTATTTTAGCATAGCAGTCATTTTTAATTTAAGGTACAAACATGCCGGATTCATTTTTCAACCCTGAAGGCTGCTGTTTCCTCAGCTCACACACGTCTGGTGAAAATTTGTTGGAAATTTCTTACACGTACTGAACTATTTATAACAGAATTCTTGGGAATGGGGATTTTTATCTGTCTGCCAAATAAATCTGTCTGCCAATTAATATTAAGATTATTGGCACTAGTGCTCGACAGGGGATGAATCACACGGCCTTTTCCCTGCAGTAAGCTCAGGATAAACAGAATAGGAAATGGAAAACCAGCTCTTATAGGTTGATTCTGTTGTAAAATGAATAGTTAAATGTTTACCTGTTCTAACATTTCCTTAGCGTTATATTAGAATACTCGAGTAAGTGATGTATTATATAATGTTGGAGTAAATCCAGGATAAACTGTGGGTTTTTGTCAGTAGATGTAAACACACTTAATCAGTTCAAAGGTTTAAAGAAAACTATAAATAGGTGTGAGATCACAATGGCAATAGTTTAATGGAATCCAATGGGAATTATGAAATGATGAAGACCTTTGATTTATTCATTTGCTTGAACACTAATCATGCTGGCATATTAGTTTTGATTGTAAGAAGATATTCTGATGATACATAACACAAGAACAAAAACTAATGAGAAAGAAGCAGTTCTGAAGATTAGAAAAAAGAAATCTGGTTTATCATTAAGTATATTGCTGCAAATTCATTCATGGCCTAAACCTCATACAGTTTATTCAGTATTGATGAAAGTCAATCTTTGAACTGATTAAGGTGAATAGCTGAGAAGATAGAACATTAGAACATTTATTGATTAGTTTTATTGTGATTTTGTATCTAATACACCTGCAATTCATTCAGAAAACAGTAAATATCTAAAAATGTACTTAAACAAACCAATATTTCTGCATTTAGCAGCTTTATCCTTTAAAAAAGCATCTGAAAATGTTTTTAAACAGTATGATTTAGATTCTGTTTGAGAAAATGTATCTGGTTTTGGAAACCACACTGTTTTCCAAAGTGTTTTCCTCTCTGATAAATAGAAGAACAGCTTTATTCCTATAAAAGGAAGCATTTCATCCAGTAGGAAACAGACCCAAACAGAAACTGTAGTTGATTGTTAAGGTGGAAAAGAAAGGTGAGTTTGTTCAGTGCTAAAGGTTTAGGTTTATTTAAGGTGAAGCTAAAGTTCTATTGCATGGCTTCTTTATCCAATAATCATGTGCCCACACTAAGCATACACCTACTTGAAGGTCTGCTAAGCTGTCCTGCTTGTAGATGTGCATGACAGCTTAGGAAACTTTTTAGCAACCTTTGTAGCTCCTTGCATTCGGTCACTACAGTGTGGGGCTTTTTATCAAGGAAACCCCTTGACATTGGACCGTTATCATTAGCACTACAAATACTTTGTCACTATCAGTAAGACTGCTGTTTAGTATGTAGTGTTTTTCATGTTTCAGTTTTCAATGTACAGTTTCATCTGTTGTGTTACCCATCCTCAGTAAGAAACAGCAATCATTTGTTCACCACTGGCTGTAGGTCGAACTCACTGATCTGTTATTTTCTGTAACACATTTCACTTTGTTGGCAGTCTTAAGACGGTCATGATTTCATTACAATTAGTCAGAAAATGATCTTAAAAACAGAAGCGGTATACTGCAAATGGATCAAAAATCAGTTCTAACATTGCCTGACTTAAAATGTGTGATGGACATTCATTCAGACTGAGGTCAGAAGCTGCAGATATAGCTGTCAGATTTGGTGTTTCATTTTTCAACAGTTTAAAATGTAAATCTGCCTATTTAAATAAATGTATGTGTCTATTTGCACAAAAAAGGAAGGTGTACTCTGTTGATGAACATCAATAGCCTACAGTCTAACACAATTTCTGTTCTGTTTCTACTGTTCCTCCATGAATA